>NC_057813.1:662114-663610 GCF_018294505.1 Triticum aestivum
TAGCTAGGAGAATCTACAGTTAATAATTAAGTAAAAAAGGGTTAGTCTGTAAAGGTAGCAAGAGGGAAAGCGTCCGTGCGTGGTGCCTTTGTTTGCAGCTAGCTGACGATCGCGAGGGACAAAGGAATACTATGTGTGTCAGCAATTAATTCAACTTCCTTTTCATGTCATGGATCCTAGCTTGCCTGGCCCTGATTAACATAAGCTAACTCCAAGTGTTCATGCTTGCGGTTAATTAGCTGGAGTAGTTAGTTAATTATTTTGTTACACTGTTTTTGCTGATACTATGGTTGGTGCATACAAGTACTAGCTAGCTACCACAAGTGATTCATGCATGGATGTATGTTCAGACAGTCAAGGAATTTGATTCAGAAACCAGGTCTGATCATTTGTCATCCATCCAGACAAGACTTGTACCAAAAATGGGTGGGGCCTTAATTCCTGATGCAATGCCATAGATGCATGCATGTGCAACCGCAATCTCTAAAAGGAAGATCAAATCTCGAGCGGTGAGGGATGGATGTGAGAGAGACCAATGACGCGTTCGGTTGCCCGCATCTACCTCAACCAGGCCCGCGCTGGAAGAATTTGGCTAGTTTGGTTGGCTGAGTAGCATACAAATGTTGGCCCGCACAGAACTTAAAGCACTCCCCAGCCAGACCAGCTCGGAACGACAGTTTCCAGCGAGCCAGGCTAGGTCAAGCCACCTCGAGCGCACGCGATGGGCCTCATTGCACGAGTGAATATAGGAGGGATGCAAGCTTTGTACGTGGTTTCTTCTCCTACCTTCACTAAACTCCTCCCTAATCTCTTTTTTTTCGTCCTTTCTAATCTACACAATGGTACTTTGATTCGCGATAAGCTAGAAACAGTGCTTCGATTCGAGATAAGCTAGACACAGGAGTGAAAATGAAATGAATTATGTACTCCGCCAAATTTAGGAGATCGACTAGATACCAACGAAACTTGCCCTAAAGCTAGCAACCAACATATGCTTGACATTTGTAGTCCCCCATCTCAGTTTACAAGGCTTGCACATGTATCTAGGTCATCAATTTAACTTATATAAAATAAATTGTTTAACATAAAAATTATGTCATTAGAAAATAGAATATCTAAAGTTTCTAATGATATATTTTTTTGTAATATATGCCTCTTATTAAGTTGGTCAAATTAACGACCTAGGTGTATGTGCAAGACTTGTAAACTGAGATAGAGGGAGCAGGTGTTTGGCTTGAGATTAATTTGCTCTAGCTGATGGAGATGTCCTCCAACATATGCTTGACATTTGTAGGTGTTTGGCTTGAGATTAATTTGCTCTAGCGGATGGAGATGTCCTCCAACATATGCTTGACATTTGTAGGTGTTCGGCTTGAGATTAATTTGCTCTAGCGGATGGAGATGTCCTCCAACATATGCTTGACATTTGTAGGTGTTTGGCTTGAGATTAATTTGCTCTAGCTGATGGAGATGTCCTCCAACATATGCTTGACATT
>NC_057813.1:664157-666819 GCF_018294505.1 Triticum aestivum
TCTAGCGGATGGAGATGTCCTCCAACATATGCTTGACATTCGTAGGTGTTCGGCTTGAGATTAATTTGCTCTAGCGGATGGAGATGTCCTCCAACATATGCTTGACATTCGTAGGTGTTCGGCTTGAGATTAATTTGCTCTAGCGGATGGAGATGTCCTCCAACATATGCTTGACATTTGTAGGTGTTTGGCTTGAGATTAATTTGCTCTAGCGGTTGGAGATGTCCTCCAACATATGCTTGACATTTGTAGGTGTTTGGCTTGAGATTAATTTGCTCTAGCGGTTGGAGATGTCCTCTGATTAGAGCATGGGGGAACAAGCTAGTTAAGTACTAATCAACTAAAGGCCCCAGCTTAGTCTTTAAAGAGAGGAAGAGAGAGTATGCTGACGAGGGACAACGGAATATTATTGTGTCAGCAATTAATTAAAGTTGCTTACTTTTCATGCATGCATACATGGGGCCTAATAAGGCTAACCTTGCGTGCAGCGACTTAATAAGGCTAACCTAACTCTCATTTATGCTATTTTAATTACTGATTAATCTGTCATTAGTTCTTCATGCTTGCAGCAGTTAACTGAAGTAGTTAGTAAGTAGTACTGGCCGGGGTTGCTGCACGCTAGCTTAGCTTCAGCAATCTAAATTCAGTGAGTCGGTTAGTCAAGGAATTTGTTGAGGACAGCAGGTGGGGTTTGTCATCCATTCCAGAGTTGTTCCAGACAAGAGAATCCTGGAGCAATCACATCACATGCATATGCTAGGATTGGAAGAGTATCAAATCTGGAGGCTGTGAGACACTGAGACCAAACAACCCATGTGACTGACATGACTGATTGCTTAGCTTCTCTCACTTGACTTATTAGCCAATCAGATCACTTGAGTTGAGTTGAGCTGAGCTGAGCTGAGCTGAGCTGCTAGCGAGCCAGCATTCTCAAGGGCTCCGTCCATCCATCATTGTTGGTTGAAACAATTCAATTCAATTCAATTAAAGAGGATGAGAATGTCGATTTCATTAATCCATCCTGCCTGTCTCAAGATATCATCATACATGATCAATTAAGCTCGACTGGATTAGCTTTACAGGCAGCAGGTACAGTAGTAACAGGATGCTGAGTGAAGAGGGCTGAATTTAAGCTAGCTAATATGCATGCATGCTGATTAGTGGGATGAGCTGATGCAGCTCATCTTCTTCGTCTACTGTTTTAGCTTGCAAAACCATCTTATATTATGGAACCCTTTGTATCTCATTAATCAACTACGTACAGTACAGTACTACACTAGACTGGATGATGCTCAGTTTGAGACGATCTAGGCGTCGTCGCGGTACAAGTGACACTTGTCGTACCTCTGGTGCCCTGTCAGGATACATAACTGTCGCACAAACGATGCAAATTCAGTGAAGCGAAGCGAACTAACAAAGTAAAGGCTACATAACTCTCGCACAAGAGAATATATACTTGAAAAACAATATAATGCACTTTCAGCGTGTTAAGCAGAGCAAGAGAGATGGTTTTTTATCCAGCTTGCATTGCATGTAAGATGATCCTAGAAGCTTCAAAATTTCCTATCTCAACTACAGACCGCAGGTCTTGGTTAAACTTAATTTCCTTAGCCCAGCATTTATTTATAAGAAAAACAAATTAAGAATATACTGGTTTCAATACATATCAGTAATAGTATAATCACTTAAAATCAGGTTCGTTCAACAAAATATAATATAAAATGGAAGCAACAGGAAAAACAGCTACTAGCAGGAAGGTTGCTACCATGCACGCACAGCAGTATATATCAGGAGAAGCACCGTACCAGGACAGTTTAGAAAGACAGTGTTGGTTTTTAACCGAAATTGTGTACGCACTACAACAATTATTATTAGCTTGTCAACTCTTGGATAGTCTCATGGTCTGGGACAATATCTATTATCCGATTATTAGCTTTTCAGCCGAGGAAAAGCATGCGCTGGAGAAATCTGGAGGAGTATATATATGAGAGACGCTGGTAAAATCTTTGCTAAGCCAGTCCGCATATGCCATTGCATCTTTGCACAGACGGGCCACTGTACTGTGACAAGAGCAAAAGTTAGAATATGAGTTTAACCTAGGTAGTAGGTAATTAGCAGGCAGTGATCAATTTGGCTAAAGTGCTAAAAATGTTAGAAATAGAATTAGCACATTGGGTTTAATAATTAACATGTGGTAGTTAGTGAACCATCATTAGTCTAAGCGGTGTGTTCAACACTGAACCGACGCATGTAACTAACACCTTTTCTAGGTGTCTCTTCATCTTGTATATATAGTTCAAAGATCAACGAAATCAGTGGTTGTTGGATCATTCGTTTCTCTCATTTTTCATTTAAAATTTATCATCACAGATCAGAGCAAACACATGTATAAAAAAACACCTACAAGTGACCAAATTTGCATCGACTGCTAAAATGTAGCAGCCCAACAAACATTTAGACAAGTCTAACTTGACCAGCTCTGATGATAAACGCCAGTATCATGCACATCTTACTTCAATTCTAGTTACGGGCTTACGATATTCTACATACAGGGGCGGAGCCAGGATAAAAAGTATGAGGGGGCAACAATTTGTTGAAACTTTTGTTTGACGAAAGATGTGTACGTATTTTCTCTTGTGGGGAGATGTGTCAAAAAAAATTG
>NC_057813.1:667155-682129 GCF_018294505.1 Triticum aestivum
AAATGTGTAGAAACTCATGGCTAGATCATTTACAAACACTGGTCACAAAAATATTCATAATTTGACTAAGAAACAAAATCTTACATTTTCTTGTAAGATAATTTTATCACACGGAAATATTCAGTTCAACGCAAAAATCAAATAAACCAACAATTAATATTCTGGTCTTCATTTTGTCTTCTCAACACACCATTTAGAGTGGTGGAGAAAACCCGCTATATAAAGAGGTCTAACTCTTCCTCAACTAGCGATATGTGACTAAACTTTAGTACCATCTCTTGCCCTTTTATTCATGGGCCACCATTTGAGATTTCAGAAATTGCTATGGGCATGGCCTATTAGTTCTAATATTGCACGTCACAAAAAATGGAGTTACCATCGACTGTGACAACATGATGCTACTATATTACAACATGGAAGGAGTAGTCACAGGCGTCGATGAATAAATGTATAGGAGGATAGTGTGTGGAGATATTATTGGCCATAGAGGAAAGGAATTACCTGTTCGGAAAAGGTAATTTGGTTTATTCATTGCTGATTTGGGAAATAAGCTTAATGTGATGCATTGAAGGGTAACAAGTTTCATTTTTTTCATTCCTTTAGCTGGAACATTTCAGATATGCTAAAGATATGTAATTATTGTGCAATGCTTATAAAAATGAACAAATATTTCTTGGGCGAATTAGAAATAGCTAGTTTTTACTCAAGAATATTAGCCGTCGAATGAATATCTTCTCATTGCTTCATACTTACGGTCTTAAACAAATCTTAGTGCTTCGACTGGACAGCTCTTAATTGTCCACTTAGAAATGGCTAAATAGCAAAACATATGAATGAATCTAAAATCATTTCTAGCATATTCTTAATCTAAAAACTTTAAAGCTGACAGTTTTGGCATATGGAAGTTATTTACATGTTTGCGTCATGATGAAAATTTTAATATACTAGCACGTGAGGACGCACGGGTTGATTAGTTTAATTCGTAGTAATCAAGTTAATTGTCAGCATATAACAGCACGGGTCTAAGCATATATCGTATATTCAAGATTCACGCCGTCATAGATCAAATAAAAAAGAGTTTGTGATCGGAAAAAATTTCATGCCTCCTTGTCCAGCCAGACGTCGCCTCATCTGCACACACAGGACCTCCTGAATCTCTGACCGCTGCATCTCGTCCTGTCAAGCCAACATTTTTTTTAATCTTTTTGTGAAGTAAAAGAGTTTTTATTCCATGTGATTAGAGTTACACTGAGCTGGCAGGTCGGTCGGAGTCCTTCCGAAACAATATGGGCCCCCGTACCCCTCGGGAGGCAATCGGGGCGACCCTTCCTCCTTCGTTGTCTAGAGCTCCGCCCCCGCTCTCCCTCCCGCCGGTGCCGCCGACTGGCGCGGTCGGGCGTTGCACTCGTGGCGCTGTTGCAAGGAACCCGGCTTGGGCGGGCGTGCTCCGGCGTGGTATGCCTCGGCGAGCGGTGCTTCAGTGCAGATCGGGCGGTGGCCGGCCGAGGAGGCGTGCAACCTTGGTCACCGTGCCTCGCGGCAGGCCGTCGTCGTCTGGGCCGGCGCGACATTCGCCTCCCGTGACATGGGCCGGCCATGGCGCACGGGAGATGGGGGCGCGAGCGGAAGGAGGCTCGGGAGACGATGAACATGACCTCGGGAGGCATGCGGGAAGGGAGGCAAGCTTGTAGTGGCCGCATCCTGCAGGAGGACCTTGGTCGCTGGCGCCCCCTTCTTCCGCGTTGTAGCCGTGACGGCCATCGATCGCCGCATCCGGTCCTTCACGCCGCGCCATCACCGTCGGCGCACACCCGTCGCTGCTGCTCTCCTACGCAAGGATCAACATACTAAAGAGTAGGGTAGGGTAGAGTAGAAAGAGGACTAAGGAGTAGGGATGAGATGAGTAGGGTAGAGATAGCAGTAGAAGACGTGGGTGGCGCTCGACAACAATGACGTGGCAGCCAGAAAAGCTTCAAGATGCGTGCGTCTTACCGAACGGGTGAAAACGCATTCGGGCCGAAATCCCAGATTCCAGACTTCGACACTTATCTATTTCGTTTAAAAAAAATTCAGTTTGCACTTGCACAAGTCAGAAAACATGATCCGGGGGGTTGTTCTCGGCCGTGACTCAAAAATAACAAAACTAACAAAAAAATAGTTTTTGTGCCAAATTCACACATATGATTTTTTACTATGTAATGGGGAGACATCTATAAACATACTAATCCCTCCGTGAATAAATATAAAAATGTTTAGATCACACAGAGGGAGTAGTAACCAAAATAATAATAGATGTGTGTCTAGGTCTCAGTAACTAAGTCCCAGTCAAGTGATATATAATATATAGAAAGAAGAAAGAAAAAAATGAAAAAGGAATTGTACGAATCTCCGTGCAAGATCAAACGAACATTAGCATCGACTGAGACATAACAAAGTCTAAGTTGACTGAGACTTGGCAAAACTGATAATAGATTTCTATCCTTCTCTTGGGAAAAGGTTTGTTTTAAACTGGATGATCACACCGAGACGCAAGCCTCCTTCAACGATTACGAACGGTGCTTTTGGATTTATTGAAGCAAATTATTATTCACAAATGGAAAAGACGAAGCAAATAATTAATGATTCAATCAGAGCCTGAAGTGGTGGAGCGCAGAGGTGCCGTCGAGGCCCTTGGCCCTGTACTCCCGCAGCAGCTCCTCCACCGTCGTGCTCCTGTACCGCGCCGACGATGGGCCGTAGCACTATCTTGGACGCGACCGCGCCGGGTGTCCCGAAGAAGCAGGCCACCGACAACCTCGGCCCGGAGGTCTTGGCCAACACGCGGTGCTCCACGCTCTTGAACCTGTCGTTGGACATGAGCTGCAGGTGGTCGCGACGGGATCTGCTCGGGCGACGGCGGCTCCGGCGCCATCTCCAGCAGCAGGGTGTCGCGCCAGTTGGCTGCCGGCGACTGGAACAGGTCGAAGTTGGAGTTGAACCGGACGCGTCGGCGGTGGTCCCGGGTGTAGTACGGCGCCCTGGCCTCCGCCGGCTCCTCGTTGAAGCGCCGCACCGCCGCGAGCACCTCGGACATGGCCTCCTCCGGCACGCCGTGGTTCAGCACCTGGAAGAAGCCCAGCGTCTCGGCGGCCGCCCTCACCGCCCGGACGGCGTCGTGAGGCCAGCTAGGTCGATGACCGGGATCGTCAAGTGATGGGTTGGTGTGTTGTCGGGCGGGTGGTGGAAGATGGCGGGGACGGCGGTGACGCCCGCGTCGACGAGGCCTTTGACGCCAGCCTTGAGCGCGCGGAGGCGGTCTGTGTCTGTGCTGCTCCTGGTGGTGGTGGACATGTCGCCTGGAATAGCTCTGTCATGTGTGATGTGATGGAGGGTTGGTTTGATTGCCAATGCCGCGGTGGTCGGGTCGGTCGGTCCGGCTAATGGTTGAGATATATTTAGACGGTAATAATCTATTGACGATGATATGTTTATATATAGGTATATTTATAAGTACAATTATTATGACTTTGATTTGCTTCGGTACGATGATGGTGATATATACTGTCATCCGTGATCTGATTAGATACAACTCTTGCCATCTACTTATTCTGATATGATTAGGTAAAATATGATGATCCACCGGCTGCGATCTAGGAGTATTTAATTAACGAAAATATTAATGCCCACACGTGTGGGCGTTTGAACATCGCTCACACGCCTCCATCACCATTCATTTTACCACGTATGAATAGATGACATCAGCAGAAATTGTTTTGATTTTCGGCTTAAAAATGTTGTATCTCCTAAATAAAAAAGCGAACTAAAAATTCGTTTTCACCATTAAATCCGTCTCGACGAGATCTTCAAAACTAGACCCCATGTTGATATGTTTTGACGAAATTTTTTTTGCCCAGAAGTTGCCATGATGTTTACACTGCAGTTGCCATAGGGCTTAAACTAAAGTTGCCATATGACAATTTTAGTTTGCACATCATGGCAATTTTAGTATTTTGATGATGGCAACTCCAGTACTTTGACCATGAAAATTATTTTTTGTATGAACCATGGCAATTTTACGTGCATGTATCATGGCAATTTTAGTTTATGGTTCATGGCAAGTCTAGTTTCTTAATTCTTCGTTTTATAAATGTCAAAATTTACTTTTAAATGTAGAAGAAAATAGCTGAAACATATCATGGCAACTTCAGTGTAAACATCATGGCAATTCATATGCAATAGACATGGCTGCATAAATAGGTTTTCAACTCATAAAATTGCCTACACTGGAAGTACAAACTGCCCAAGCAGTAAACAAACCAAAAGAAAACTATCCCTTTTGTTGATTTTGTTTTCAAAAATAGAAGTTGCCTGCAAACATTATGAAAATTGCCTAACTTGTGTACTCAGTCCGATTTTGTTTTCAAATAGACTTAGAATGCTTGGGCTAGATATGTAATCGTGATAGGTGATCTATTGCAAAGTTGCTTATTGTAGCATCAAAGTTGTCGCATATAGCTTCAAAGTTGCTTGACAAAAAAGTTGGTCGAAACATACCCATATAGGATCTTATTTTGAAGAGGTCATTGTAAGAATCCTATTGGTGAAAACGGAACTTAATTTCGATGCTCAGTTTAAAAGCTGTAGCTTTTTGAATTTTTTTGAAAAAAAATTAAATGCGCTTGATACATTTCCTAACTTGTGTGCTCAATCCGATTTTCAGGAAGGAGCCGTAGCATGATGGAATCACGTGTGAGGTAGAAATCTTCTCTACTAAGTGCTACACGGGATAGGGACATCCTTTTCTTTTTAAGACTGTGTGGACAGAAAATTACTTTATTTGGGTGTGTGCTTCGAGCGACAGCCAACAGATGCTGGCTAGACGCGTCAATTTTGATTGTTGGCTCTCCGGTAACAAGTAATGACCGTTTCAAAATCTTCCACATGTCATGACGAGTATATCACCGTACATCTGTCCCCGTTGAAAACGGACCCTTTCCAGGTCTCCCTGCGAATATATTCCGAGAACCCCATGAAAACTGACTGATGGGCATGGTAGCAGCACAAGACTTGTTAACTGGCACTAAGTAGTATTGATCGCCCAAAGATAATACTTGGATAGTTAGTTTGTAACGCTCCCTCCAATCCCTACGCGGTTATACCTTTTCAAATCATAGTACATTACTACATTATCATTTTGATTCACGTCACATTCTTAATAGTACATAGTTACAGGTAGGACACGTTTTATTCTTCCGTCGTCACATTAGTAATACACTAGCACATATTCCCGTGCGTTGCAACGGGAGAGATATTTCTTTAGAGAAGCAATGAGAGAGATAATTGATGTGTCCATCAAAAATGATCTCCATAGCGGTGCAATAGAGAGAGTAGTTGTGGTCTTCTCGCGGGTCATGTTTGTCCCGCGAGATCTTATATTGGTGGGGTTAGTCGGTGTGGCGGCAACCATCCAACTCGTGCCATATTTCCCTTGGGGTCCGCCTCTGTGTAGGGGTTGTGTCTTCCTCCTCATTTGGTAGCTATGCGGTGACCTTTGGGGTACAGTTGCTTCGATCATTCTCTCTTACGATGGCATAACCGGATGGATTACTAATTGTAGCGCATAAATCTCGTTTCAGTAGCATATTTAGCGCATAACCAGACACCAATGTCCCTTCTCTATTAGGATTTATTCTCTTTGATTATTTTAGCGCTCGCCCATAATTTTTTTATTCGAGCCAAACTAGCATATTCTTTTTTATTGGCCCAAGGAAAAAATTGCTCCCTCGAACTACCCAGTAGGGGAGTGCAGCTGAGGCATAATACAGCCTATGCGACGGAGTAATTTTTTTCTTGGGCCACCTGCATGGGGGCTACTATATGATGCTAGTTGCGTAAAATAGCGCATGAGACGCACACTGGTAGGCGCCAAGACGACATGTGGTAGTAAGTCACGAAAAAATAAAAAAAATGATGACTTGAGGGATCAAAATCATGCCCTCAAAGATCCGACTACGTGCTGCTAGCCACTCAAAGAAACGACTCCTACCAACCAATGGCCAGCTCAAACCTTTAAGATCATACTCCAAGGTCATATTGGAAACAAATTTTTTCTAACCGTTTAAAAAATATAAATTGTTGAACATTCCTGGAAACATGAATAATCTTGAAAATCCCAAACATTTTTTGAAATTCTTCACATTTTCATAAATACACAACAAAATATGAAACGCTCAAAATTCACAATTTTATTAGAAAACATAAACCTTTTATAATATCATGAACATGTTTTGAATTTGTGATTTTTTAAAAATGAAAAATATTTTGTACATTCAGAACAATTTTTGAAAAAAATGTTTCTTGATGTTATTTTGAATTTGTGAACATTTCACTAAAACAAGAATATTTTTCGTATTTCGAACATTTTTTAAATACATTTTTTTGGAAAATCTCGAACAACTTTAGAAAACACAAAGAAAAATGGAACATTATTTTCAAAGTCTAAACCAATTTTTGAATGAGAACAAAGATTTAATGTTCTTAACAATTTTCAGAGCTGTATATATTATAAATTCCCAAACATTTAAAAATCGATTTTGTTGATATTATGAACTTTTATGAAAATTTTAAATTTGCGGAAAAAGGGAGAAAGAAAAATAAACTTGAAAAAAATACAAAAGAATAGGAAACAAAAATAAACAGAAATGGAAAAAGTAAAATAGAAACATAACACAGAACAAAAAAAATGGTTTAGCCCAGCTCGGACGCCCTGTGCTAATTTGCAACTATTTTGAAATGGGAACAAATATTTAATGTTCTGAACATTTTTCAAAATGGAATAAATTTCATAATTTGGAACATTTTTTAAAAAAGTAAAAATTTTATGATATTATGAACTCTTTTGGAAATTTTGAATTTATGAAAAAAGGGAAAAGCGTGAAAGGAAAAAAGAACAAAGAATAAAGAAAGAAATGAAAAATAAAAAAAGAAACATAACACGAAAATAAAAAAAAGTAATAAATTTTATAATTCTGAACATTTTTTTGAAAATTCAAACTTTTACGATATTATGAACTTTTTACAAAATTTTGAATTTACCAAAAAATGAAAAAAAAACTTGAAAGGAAAAAAGACCAAAGAAGAAGAGAAATAAACGAAAAAGAAGAATAGAAACATAACATAAAAGATAAAAGAAGCAAACGGGCCAGCCCAGCTTGGCACCCCCTGTGCGTATTTGCATCTATCTAATGCTCGAGGCGGTAAATAGGGTTTTCCCATCTACATGGACACGAAAATAACTGGGCTGGCTTTCCTATGCCATACTTCGAGCGGCCCATGTACATAATCTGGCATTTTCCTTTTCTAATAGACGAACGGACAAAACTTTAGTACCACCTCGAATAGAAAAAAAATCAATGATGAACTGATGAAAAAATCGGAGAAACGCACCTTGCTTTATTAGTAGGTATAGATTATCCAATTGATGTTGTGGCATGTACATCGCCTTCAAGGATGGCGAGTGTGTGGTGACTTCGCCATGAGGGTCAACGGCCTCACGATGCAGCTCCGCTCGCTCGGTGACACTGTTGACGACAAGGGGATCGTGTGTGGAAGTTCCTGTGAGTCGTCCCCTCCCACTTTGCATAGGTAGCAATCTCTATCAAGACTCTGCTTGACCTGTGCACGCTCTACTTTGAGGACCTTACGGGCCGGTTGCAGTTGGTCGAGGACCGCCTTAACGACGGCCGCGAAAGCTTCATCGGCGGATGGCTTCTTCTCAGCATGCGTCGAAAAAGTGAGAGGCGAAGAAGCGATTGTTTCACGGCGCCTCAAGCGGGGCCAGTAACCCCGGAAGACACGCTTAAAACGGCAGCGGCAAACGTGGGCAGAGGCCAGGCCAACCCCGACAACAGGGTTGCCGGCAACAACGACGACGATCGGGACAAGTGTCGGAGTTGCGGCATAAGAGCATCTTCAACTGACGCGCAACGAGCGGCGCGCTAAAACAGTTTTGTGCATGGAGATAGCGGTTTTTTGCACGTGGCAGGGCGCTGGCTCCAGTAGCGGCTGCAAAATATTGCACGCGCGGCCCGCTCCAACAGACACGCTAAACTGCAGCGCACGCGAGTAGCCGGCGCTTGCCATATGATGCATTTTGAAGACAATATGATGATATTTTAAACATGAAAACAAGATATGGCATAGTTTAAAATCATACAAACAAGTTCATGACATAAAAGTTTAAATTCATGCCCACAACATCATCCAACCAAGTTCATGACAAAAGTTCACACAAACGAATGGCACATCAACAATCATGCCTCGTCCTCATCTTCATCCTCCTCCTTCTCTGATTCATCATCCTCATCCAAAGACGATTCTTCCTCCTCCTCTTCATTGTCGCGCGCCGCATCATCATGTGGAGCTTGAAAGGCGTTGGCAAGATCTTCACCGCATCATACGAAGATGTGTGATGAGGCACACCGGAAGACATTCCACCCATGCCGCCCAGAGGTGCTCCCATGCCTCCCATGAGAGACGCAAAACTCATGCCTCCCATGGAAGCTCCGAAGCCACCCATGCCTCCCATGGCCCCCATGGTAGCTATGAAGCCACCCTTGCCACCCATGGTAGCTCCGAAGCCACTGATGCCTCCCATGCCGCCCATGCCACCCATGCCGCCCATGCCATCGCCATGCCAGCCATGCCACCTTCACCCATGCCGCCCATTCCACCCATGACGCCCATGCCGCTCATGCCAACCATGGCTCTTTTTTGGACCAAGACTTCTTCACGGGCAAGATTGATGTACTCTGTTTGCTTCTCATTGAGCGTAGATGTGTCCATAAAGAACAAGTACTTCCACTAGTAGAAAACAGGGCTATGGTCCAGGCCGGCTCAGCCCATTAGTCCCGGTTCAGTGTAGAACCGGGACCAATGTGGGCATTGGTCCCGGTTCGTGAGCCCAGGGGGCCAGCCGGGCCACGTGGGCCATTGGTCCCGGTTCGTCTGGACCTTTTGGTCCCGGTTGGTGGGACAAACCGGGACCAATGGGCCTCGCTCCTGGCCCACCACCATTGGTCCCGGTTGGTGGCTTGAACCGGGACCAAAGGCTCCCCTTTAGTCCCGGTTCATGCCACCAACCGGGACCAATGAGGTGCCTATATATACCCCCTCGCGCAAGAGCAGAGCACAGTGCTCTGTTTTTTCTGGCCAAGGGGGAGAGGGCTTTGTGGTGCTTTAGCTCACCTCCTATGCACATGAGGTGTTCGATGGAATGCCCGAGCCACACTACTTAAGCTTTCTCCTCTCGAAGCTCGACCTCCAAGCTCCATTTTCCTCGAGATTTGTCTAGATTTAGCGGTCCGTCACGCCCCGTCCCTGTCTTCACCGCCGTCGATCACCCGTGCCGATCTCATCACCGACACCACCGTGGTGAGCCTCTTGTTCTTATCTTCTTTCTGAAAGGAAAAATATTCTTACTTGTATGTTTAGATAGATACTTGTATCATTTTCTTACATTTATTATTGCATCTTATATAGTGCGATGGTTTTGGTGTCCGCCCCCATCGGCCCTCGTCCTGTCTTTGATTCGGATTTGGTATGTATATTATCTTTATAACTATTGGTTCATTTATTGTTTATGAAAATTATGCCGACCAACGTGACATAGATTTTATTTATCTAGGATGTATGTGAATCGGAAATGCCAACCGACCCTATTGTCGAGAGGTTAAATTTAGTTGAAGAAGAAAACAATTTGTTGAAGGAAAAAAATTGAGGAGAAGATGATATTGGAGTTGCATGTTGCGGATGTCGTCGATGATCACAAGATCAAGATGGATGCAATGCGCTTGAAGATTAGAAAGATTAGAAAATATGCCATTCATACCGAGGCTTGGTATCATTATGCCGTTGGATCAATTGTTACCTTGGTTGCGATTATGATCGCATTTGTTTTCGCATTGAAATGTTTTACATAGTTTCAATGTATGGTTTAATTAATTAGATGCTCTGGAGAGCTATATGTTGTTGGATGAGAACTATGTATGCACTTTGGTTTTAATGTGATGATGAACTTCTATTAATTTGGACACTTAATTATATATAATGCACGCAGATGAACCAGCAATGGATGTATGGTGACAGACACACCCGCGAGTACATTAAGGGCGTGCATGAGTTTCTCGATGCGGCTGAGGCAAACAAGCAGAATGGTTTTATGTGTTGTCCATGCACTGAATGTGGGAATACGAGGTCTTACTCTAACCGGAAAATCCTTCACTCGCACCTGCTTTACAAGGGTTTCATGCCACACTATAATGTTTGGACGAGGCACGGATAAATAGGGGTTATGATGGAAGACGGCGAAGAAGAAGAGTACGATGACAACTATGTGCCCCCTGAATACGGTGATGCTGCAACGGGGGGAGCTGGTGAAGATCAAGAGGAACCAGACGATGTGCCCAATGATGCTGCCACGGGTGAAGCTGCTGAAGATCAAGAGGAACCAGACGATGTGCCCGATGATGATGATCTCCGCCGGGTCATTGTCGATGCAAGGATGCAATGCATTAGTCAAAAGGAGAAGCTGAAGTTCGATCGCATGTTAGAGGATCACAAAAAAGGGTTATACCCCAATTGCGAAGATGGCAACACAAAGCTCGGTACCATACTGGAATTGCTGCAGTGGAAGGCAGAGAATGCTGTGGCTGACAAAGGATTTGAGAAGCTACTGAAAATATTGAAGAAGAAGCTTCCAAAGGATAACGAATTGCCCGACAGTACATACGCAACAAAGAAGGTCGTATGCCCTCTAGGATTGGAGGTGGAGATGATACATGCATGCCCTAATGACTGCATCCTCTACCGTGGTGCATACAAGGATCTGAACGCATGCCCGGTATGCGGTGCGTTGCGGTATAAGATCAGACGAGATGACCCTGGTGATGTTGACGGCGAGCCCCTCAGGAAGAGGGTTCCTGCGAAGGTGATGTGGTATGCTCCTATAATACCACGGTTGAAACGTCTGTTCAGAAACGAAGAGCATGCCAAGTTGATGCGATGGCACAGTGAGAACCGAAAGAAAGATGGGAAGTTGAGAGCACCCGCTGACGGGTCGCAGTGGAGAAAAATCGAGAGAAAGTACTGGGATGAGTTTGCAAAGGACCCAAGGAATGTATGGTTTGCTTTAAGCGCGGATGGCACTAATCCTTTCGGGGAGCAGAGCAGCAATCACAGCACCTGGCCCGTGACTCTATGTATGTATAACCTTCCTCCTTGGATGTGCATGAAGCGGAAGTTCATTATGATGCCAGTTCTCATCCAAGGCCCTAAGAAACCCGGCAACGAAATTGATGTGTACCTAAGGCCATTAGTTGAAGAACTTTTACAGCTGTGGAATGGAAACGGTGTACGTACATGGGATGAGCACAGACAGGAGGAATTTAACCTTAAGGCATTGCTGTTCGTGACCATCAACGATTGGCCCGCTCTCAGTAACCTTTCAGGACAGACAAACAAAGGATACCACGCATGCACGCACTGTTTAGATGACACTAAAAGTATATACCTGGACAAATGCAGGAAGAATGTGTACCTGGGCCATCGTCGATTTCTTCCGACCAACCATCAATGTCGAAAGAAAGGCAAGCATTTCAAAGGCGAGGCAGATCACCGGAAGAAGCCCGCCATGCGCACCGGTGATCACATGCTTGCTATGGTCAATGATTTACACTACGTAATCTTTGGAAAGGGTCCCGGTGGACTAGCTGTTCTGAATGACGCTGAGGGACACGCACCCATGTGGAAGAAGAAATCTATATTTTGGGACCTACCCTACTGGAAAGACCTAGAGGTCCGCTCCTCAATCGACGTGATGCACGTGACGAAGAACCTTTGCGTGAACCTGCTAGGCTTCTTGGGCGTGTATGGGAAGACAAAAGATACACCTGAGGCACGAGAGGACCTGCAACGTTTGCATGAAAAAGACGGCATGCCTCCGAAGCAGTATAAAGGTCCTGCCAGCTACGCTCTTACGAAAGAAGAGAAATATATCTTCTTTGAATGCCTGCTCAGTATGAAGGTCACGACTGGCTTCTCGTCGAATATAAAGGGAATAATAAATATGCCAGAGAAAAAGTTTCAGAACCTAAAGTCTCATGACTGCCACGTGATTATGACGCAACTGCTTTCGGTTGCATTGAGGGGGCTTCTACCGGAAAACATCCGATTAGCCATTGTGAAGCTATGTGCATTCCTCAATGCAATCTCTCAGAAGGTGATCGATCCAGAATTCGTACCAAGGATAAGGAGTGATGTGGCGCAATGTCTTGTCAGTTTCGAGCTGGTGTTCCCACCATCCTTCTTCAATATCATGACGCACGTCCTAGTTCATCTAGTCGACGAGATTGTCATCCTGGGGCCCGTATTTCTACACAATATGTTCCCCTTTGAGAGGTTCATGGGAGTCCTAAAGAAATATGTCCGTAACCGTGCTAGGCCAGAAGGAAGCATCTCCATGGGCCATCAAACAGAGGATGTTATCGGGTTTTGTGTTGACTTCATTCCTGGCCTTAACAAGATAGGTCTCCCTAAATCGCGGTATGAGGGGAGACTGACTGGAAAAGGCACTCTTGGAAGAGACTCAATAATATGCAGGGACGGATATTCTTGGTCTCAAGCACACTACACAGTTCTATAGAACTCTACCTTGGTGACCCCGTATGTCGATGAACACAAGAACAGTCTGCGCTCCAAACACCCGGAGCAGTGCGACGACTGGATTACATGTGAACACATCAGGACTTTCAGCAGTTGGTTGGAAACACGTCTCAGAGGTGACAACACTGTTTGTGATGAGTTGTACTTGTTGTCCAGGGGACCATCTTTGACTGTATTGACTTACAAAGGATACGAGATAAATGGGAATACATTTTACACGATCGCCCAAGATCAAAAGAGCACCAACCAAAACAGCGGTGTCCGCTTTGATGCAGCAACCGAGAGCGGAAAGGACACATATTATGGTTACATAGTGGACATATGGGAACTTGACTACGGACCTGATTTTAAGGTCCCTTTGTTTAAGTGCAAATGGGTCAATCTGTTAGGCGGCAGGGTACAGGTAGACCCACAGTACGGAATGACAACAGTGGATCTGAAAAATCTTGGGTACACTGACGAACCGTTCGTCCTAACCAATGATGTGGCACAGGTTATCTATGTGAAGAACATGTCTACCAAACCGAGAAAAAGAAAAGATAAGGAAGCGAATACATCATACGATGAGCCAAAGCGCCACATAGTTCTTTCAGGAAAAAGGGACATCTTGGGAGTGGACGGCAAGACAGACATGTCTGAAGATTATGAAAAGTTTCATGAAATTCCTCCCTTCAATGCCAAGGCTGACCCAAGCATCCTGATAAACAATGAAGATTATCCATGGTTACGGCGCAATAAGCAAATGACACAAGCGAAGAAAAAGTGCAGACTTTCTCCCGCAACTATTATGATGATACCATGCCAAATTTGTAACAGACGAACATGCTACCATTGTCCGTTTTGTACATGCACATGCTATGTGGGTGAAATTATGATACGATCCCAACTTTCAACTTTTTCAGAGTTCATTTGAAATGCTTTCATGTCTTATGGTTTGAAACTTTGATACTTCGAAAGTGATTGTCCATTTTGTACACGAAGTGCATCAAGTTTTTGTCGTAACCCTCTCTACTTTTTGGAACATGCTATGTGGGTGAAATGATGATACCATGCCAACTTTCAACCTTTTCAGAGTTCATTTTGAAATGCTTTCCAATTTCAGAGTCATTTAGCTCAAAGAATGAATTAATAGCAAACAGAATAAACTAAAAAACTTTTATGAAAATAAAAACAATCAATTAAAATATTATGTTATGATCAACTAAAATAAAACTATAATATTCTTTAATAGCAAAAAGAATATAATTTTTGTGACCTAAAATCAAACTATAAGTATTTAATTGTAAGTATAAATAAAAAATAAATAGCAAAGAAGAAAAAATTTCTAATTTTATAGTAAAGTTATTCATAAACTAGTGATTCACACAAATTTTTAAAAATTCAAATTTAAACTATTTAAAATTTAAAACTAATGGCACTAACAGAAAGTTTATAATTTTTGTGACCTAAAAGCAAAAAGAAATCACTAAAAAACTGGAAGTATTTAGTTTTAAGTAGAAATAAAAAAAATAAAAAACCAAAAAAATATAGAAATAAAAAATAAAAAACCAAAAAAATGCCTCCTACTGGGCCTCCACGGCCTGAATACGACTAGAAACCCTACATGGGCCAGGATTCAGGCCCGCAGAAGGCCCAATAGGCCCACAGGCAGTAGCAAGTTTAGGCCCGAAAGCCTGCATTAGAGAGGAGCTCGAATGGGTAGGAACACCAGCGCTTATAAACCAGTGCCGACGCCCTTCAGCTAGCGAGGTGGGACTAAACTTTTGGGCTCGGGGCAGCGAAGGCCATTGGTCCCGGTTGGTGGCACCAACCAGGACTAAAGGGGGCATTGGTCCCGGTTCGTGGCACCAACCGTGACCAATGCCCCCCTTTAGTCCCGGTTGGTTCCACCAACCGGGACCAAAGGCCGCCGCTTCCCGCCCTTTGGGCTGCTGAAAATTGGCCTTTGGTCCCGGTTCGTGGCACCAACCGGGACTAAAGGGGGCATTAGTCCCGGTTTGTGCCACCAACTGGGACCAATGCTCCGTCTATATAAGCCACACTTGTGAAAATTTTGGTTCAGTTTCTTCGATCCCGCCCCGACGTCGCCGCCAGGCTGCCCCTGTGCTCGCCTCGCTGTCGCCGCCGTTGCCCCTGCCCCGCCCCCGAGCGCGCCCTGCCTCGCCGTCATCGCCGGCCGCCCGTCCACCGCCCCCGAGCACCCCCTGCGCCGCCGAGCCCATCCGCCGCCCCCGAGCCCGTCCGCCGCCTCCGAGCGCGCCTCGCCGTCGCCCTC
>NC_057813.1:682982-730154 GCF_018294505.1 Triticum aestivum
GAAGAAGAGGGAGAAGAAGAGGAGAGGAAGAAGAGGAAGTCTTCTCCTCTATTCTTTCTTCTCTTCTTTTTTCTTCTTCTTCTTCCTCTTTATTTTATCGGGAACGAGGGTCGTCGAGAGGTCGAGGAGCGGTAGAGGAGAAACCCTAAATAGAAAGTATCATCGGTGTGAGATACATGTACCATCGGTGTCGGACACTACACCCACATCCCACAAGTGGCGCGGGCTTTGACGCCCACATCACTTGTGGGACGTGGATGTAGTGTCCGACACCGAAGGCCACATGTATCTCACACCCACGATACTTGCTAGCTATTTAGGGTTTCCTCTACCGAAAAGAAGAGGAGAAATAAATAAGAAGAAGAAAAAAGAAGAAAAAGAAGAGGAGAAGAAGAAAGGAATAGTGGAGAAGAAGAGAAAATAGAATATATTCTATTTTCTCTTTTCTTCACTATTCCTTTCTTCTTCTCCTCGTTTTTTTTCTTCTTTTCTTCTTCTTCTTCTTCTTCTTCTTCTTCTTCTTCTTCTTATTAGCCGGAAGTAGAGAGAGGTTTCCTAGTGTCAAAGTATTGAAGAAATCCATGCCTTCATCATTAGCCGGAAGTAACCAGGGCATGTTGGTAAGAAGTTCTGCAAAGTTGTTCTGGAATGGAGTCCCGGATAGAATAATCCGCCTTTTGGTACGAATTCAGCAAAGGCCTTCCAAATAGCGACATTCGGAAGGCTCTTGCTGAACTTTGTACCAAAAAGCGAATTATCCTATCTGGGACTCCGTTCCAGAACAACTTTGAAGAGCTTCGTACCATCATGCACATGTTACTTTCGCCTAATGATGAAGACATGGTTTTGTTGAATCCCTTGACACTAGGCAACGTCCCGACCCCTCGGTGATCCTATCGAACATGAGAGGAAGAAGAGGATAAAAAAAGAAGAGGAAGAAGAAAAAAGAGAGGAGAAGAAAGAATAGTCTATTCTTTCTTCTCCTCTTATTTTTCTTCTTCTTCCTCTTTTTTTTATCGGGAACGAGGGTCGTCGAGGGACATAGATGTAGTGTCGTCGTTGTCGATATATACCCCCTCCCGATAGCTTACTATGATTAGGTAGCTAGTTCTACGTTTGGCACTAATATATCCATCTGTCATGTTTGAATAATAATTGCCATGTTGTAAATATTTGTAGAAACTATGGACACTGCCCTAGACGAAGCAACAAAAGAAGCGTTGTTGAGGGACATAATCGCAGAAGGAAGTGATGCCATCTCGTTGTTTCTCAACGAAACCGATGGTCTGGAAGGAGAGGGTGAACAAGCTGGCTACGGTGACCTAATGCCGGTGCTAGAAGAAGAACATGAGGACGGCTCCGGTGACCCAATGCCGGTGCAAGAAGGAGACCGTGATGACGGCTCCGATGACCGAACCGAGTCCGGCCAGGTATATATATTAGTTAAGCCTATGCTGACTAGCTGATTGATGAATTCATTGTTTTGGTATGTACACATATTAATTAAGTCTTTGTTCTTTTTTCTAGCCCTCCGAATCGAGCACAACTTCGGTAAAGAGACGAGGCCCGAAGAAAAAGTTGAGCTCGGATGAAAAGTTTGAGATCATAGCAATCGCGCCCGACGGCCAACCTATTGAACCCCTCCGGACAAAGAGTGCATTTGTTGCTCAGTGCGGGGTTCTGGTTAGGGACAAGATCCCGATAAGCATCCAGCAATGGTTTAAGCCGGCTACAGAAGACCCTAAGGTGTCTTATGTCAATGATATGCAGAAAAATGATCTTTGGACTGAGCTGAAGTCAAATTTCACCCTATCGCCTGAGGATAATCCAGAGAACCCAGTTAAAGAGAAATTAATCAAGTCTTTTGCTCTGAAGAGGATGGCAGAACTATTCAAGAGGTGGAAGAAAGAGCTGAATAAGTTTGTCGAAAATAATGAGACACCAGAATTCAAGGGCAGATATGAGAAGATCAGAGATCACTGGCCCGCATTTGTGGCCCACAAGACATCAGAAAAGAGTAAGAAGATGTCGGCGACAAACAAGCAAAATGCTGCGAAGAAGAAGCTTCACCATCGCACGGGGTCAGGTGGCTACCTCGTAGCCCGGCCTAAGTGGTCCAAGACTAAGAATGATCTGGTTCATAAAGGGATCGAACCAGAGACAATTAACTGGCCAGACCGTTGCCGGACTTGGTTCTTCGGGGCTAGCGGAACACTGGACCCTATAACAAGGAAGTGCATTTGGACGAACGATCAAATGGACATACCAGTCAGTAAGCTTAAGTAGTATATCGAAGCAGCGCAGGAAGGGACGTTCTTTCCAGACAGAGAGAACGACGAGCTCACAATGGCCCTCGAGAATCCTGAGCACCCTGGACGGACATGAGGCACGCCAGGCTCCATTCCGTGGAAGGTTGGGTTTCCGGACGCAGGCGGTTGCAAATCCCATGAGAGGAGGAAAAAAGTGCACCAAACCCAAATACAGGCGCTGCAAGCAAGGGTAGACGCAATAGAGGAACGAGAAGCAAATCGCAGCAAACGTACTGCCGAAGCCTCCCCCGAAGCTACGCCGCCATTTCAGCGTAGAAGCAGCGTGGCTTCCACCGAGCTGCTTCAGCTGGAGCATGCCTTGACGGCTCCTGCCATCTATCCCATGGATGCTATAACGGAGTCTCAAAATTGCCACCTTATGACGCAATGGATGAATTTGAAGGTCAAGGCGGTTGTTGGCTCTGTTTATCCTACTGAACCCGGCGCAACTTTTCACTGCCGGCTGATTCTAGAAGGATATGCTAGGGTGATGGTGGATGAGCTAACGGAGGGATTTGAGGACCTCCAGCTTGACCACCCTACCGGTGAAGGGGAGACTCGGCTGGGGTCTGCTCTGAAGACTCCATGCCTATGGCGGAAGGAGCTCATCAACCTTCCGAACTGGACGCCACCGCCTCCTCCTCCTCCTCCGGCAAGTCAGGGCACTCCGCCTCCACCGCCTCCTCCTCCGGTGAGTGACGATCAGGGCCCTCGGCCGGCTCCTTCTCCGGCGTGTGGCGGCACTCCGCCTCCTTCTCCGCCTGCGCCGACGCGCCCGAGCAGCCAGCCTCCTCCTTCTCCGCCTCGTCAGCAAGGGCGGAAGAGACCTACCGCCGCTCCAGCTGCTCCGGCGCGTCGTAGTCCTTCTCCTCCGCCGCTTAAGCAAGTAAAGAATACAACCGCTCCGTCTGCTCGGTCGGCGTCTAGCAGTACAACCAGAGGCGGGAGGACATACAGATTCGGTCCTTCTCTGAAAACTCCAGAGAAGTTACCATATGAGAGGACCCTGGAGGAGAACGCCGAGATCGCGCAAGAAGAAGTGAGGAACTTCTTTGAAGGGGTGAAAGCAAAGAAACATCCACCTCCGGAGGAGAAAGTAGATCGGGTGAAAGTGAAGCGCACTCTGGCTGCCCTGACAAAACCACCGAAGTCTGATCCGCCGAAAGGAAACTATGACCGCATTATTGGAAAGGAATTTGCCGAAGCGGAGCGGTCGGGAAGTACTGTCAGTGATCAAAGGCTGAAAGAACGACGAGCTGGGAAACAAATTGCCCAGCTCGGCGAACAAGCGAAGCAATCGTGCCCCCCCGCTCAAGGTGCCTAGCCACAACGTCGATAATGATCCGAGGATGGTGCCCGGTTATAGCAATCTTGCAGATTACCTGCCCGACGAAGTACATTATGAACCCATGGAGGTGCAAATACAAAGATACGAGTACGGGAAGCCTCTCGTCAAAGATGAAAGATCTCTATCAACGATGATGCGAAGATTGCATGATTGGTACTTGAAAATCTGCAGAGACTCTGGGGGGAGGAGTACTTTGTATGTGAAAGTTAAAAAGGAGCATGACCTCATTGGAATTGATCTGTTGCCTGTTCCATTTGAGGAGTTCTATCAGTTTTTCAATCAATTGGCCCTCGATAAAACAACGGTCGCATGCTACCGTATGTAAGTAGTACTACTTCTGTCATTAAGTTTCTCTATATAGCTTAGCTCTTTCATTGCATGTATTTATAATCATCCTCACTATATTATGCAGATTGAAGATCGCCGAATTGAAGAAAAGACAAGTCGGTGATATTGGGTTCATTAACACATATCTCATAGATGCAACTCAGGTTAAACTTCATGCCGCAGCTACGAAGGCCAACTTGCTACGATCGTTCGTCATAAATCAAAATAAAGATATAATACTCTTTCCTTACAACTTCAGGTGAGTGTTACTGTCTTTTGCGTATTCGGTTTCCCTTATATATTAGTCAAGGTTATAGTAATGTAATTCATGAGTTATGCATGTGTGTGCAGTTTCCACTATATTCTCCTAGAGATTAAGCTTGAGCAGGGAGTAGTAACCGTCTTGGACTCTAAACGAAAAGATCCCAAGGAGTATGCGGACATGACTGAAATCCTCAAGAAGTAAGTTAAATCGATCATTATCCACCATATCAGCAACTTTGTTCATTTCCTGATATCAAGTAATTGTTTTCTTTGTCCAGCAGGGTTTGGAGAAAATTCACCAAAACAGTTCCGGGACTGCCGAAGGAGCTGGAATTTAGACACCCGAAAGTAAGTACTATAGTAGCATGTTCCGCGCATCTCCTAGTGATTCAAGCGCTAGTTTCATCAATACCATTTAGCATTCTTGCTTATCAGTTTGATTGACCTCTATTTCTTGTAAAGTGGTTGTGGTAGGAACAAGGGAATGATTTCTGTGGATACTACATCTGCGAGTCCATACGCCACACGACCTGTGAGCGGGGCGGGTACTCTAACGAACAATTGAAGTACGTAAATAACAACATTCACAATTTTATTTTATTACCATCATTTGTGTTGAGTTTCATTCATTTATATATATATATATATATATATATATGTGTGTATTGACCCCCTTCTTCAAATTAGATGTTTCGGAAGCGGGATGAACTCCTAGCACCAGCTCGCATGCGAGCAATTAAAGAGGAATTGGCGGCATTCTTTCTTGACCACGTGATCCCTGAAGACGGAGAATTCTATGTGGACCCTGAGTCCGTATGATTATATTTGTAAGAGATAATTATTGTATATATGTAGCCGGTAGTGTCAGATAGATATACGAGAACTTGTTGTTCGACCAATCTCTCGGACAAGGAGAGGTGGTCGATATCACTTATCTCTGTATATATGCATATATGTTCATGACGATCTTCTGTTTCCTTCGTTTTCTTACTAGCTAGCTAGCGTGTCTAGTCCTCTCTATATACGTATGTATAGTACGTAGCGTCGACCAAGCACGGACATAACAGAGGACACTTCTCTCTATTAATTATAACTAGCTAACACAATATATGAAACACCTAAATTAACCCCCCAAAACCCCCAACCCCCCCCCCCTTTCAAAACAAAAACAAAAACAAAAACCCCAGCCAGAGAAGTGCTGACGCGTGGATGCCTATTGGTCCCGGTTGGTGCCACCAACCGGGACCAAAGGGTCTCCTGACTAGGCTCTGCGCACTGCCCACGTGGAGGGCCTTTAGTCCCGGTTCTGGATTGAACCGGGACTAAAGGGGGGAGGTATTAGTACCGACACTTTAGTCCCGGTTCCAGAACCGGGACTAAAGGCCCTTACGATCCGGGACTATAGGCCCTTTTTCTACCAGTGTTCGCCCATTCCAACAACCTAGTTCGCTCTTCCATGGCCAATTTCTTCTCCTCCAATGCCACCTTCTTCTCCTCGGCCGCCACCCTTCTCTCCTCGGCCGCCAACCTCCTCTCCTTGGCATCTTGGTTCCTTGACATCTTCCTCACATCGTTCGCTTCCTTTCTTGCATTTACAATAGCTTCCATAGCATTTTTTAGCTCGTCATATCCTTTTCCTCTTTTTTTTCTATCTTTCTTGCATCCATCCGGTCTTTTTGGCTTGGAGTACGAAGCCGAGTTTGGTGTAGGGCTTCTCTTGCCGTCATCACTTGATGCCTCCTCCTCATCATCATCCAAATCAATAGTTCGCTTGCGTTTGTTGCTCTCCTCGTCATCGACATCATCACGGGGCTTCCATTTCTCATCACACTTCAATTATTCATAGCAGTGAGGCACGGTAAATGGTCTCCCTTTCTTGATCTTCACTTTCTTGGTCTTCTTCTCCTCTCCTAGAATAAGTTTTGTGCAATAGTGAGCTACAAACAAAAAAACAAGTTAGCACTTGAAACACCAAGAAGAAGCATGATGAACAAGTTAGCGTTAAAAACCCAAAATTTCTAGCACGACGCTTATATAGCGCGGCTGTTGGAGATGCTCTAAAGGGTCACTGGGCCCGTGAGTGCCGCATGATGCCGGCATGCGTCGAAACCGTGCAAGCAGATCGTCCGGTGAGAGGGCATTGAAGGCAGTTTTTTTTGCCCAAAATACCCCCCAAAAAACAACTATAATGCTAATAAGGCTGCTATCGGAGATGCTCTAACATCAGTTCAATGGAGGCCGGTGTAGACTTGCACTACGGTAGGAGGCCGACCAGCAACACAAGACACCCGTACAATGGCTGAAATCGGCTCGGTGTAATGCACGATTGTGATGGCCATCAATTGTTGATCCACCTTAATCGCGTGAGCAGGTAACTCTGTAATTATGATCAAGGGCATCAGACATGATAGCAGGGCCACTCCATTATTAAGTTTGCTTATGCATGCTCAGATTAAATAGTTCCATCACTACTCGAATTTTCATATACCTCGGGGGTGTCGGGGTCTTTGACGAGAGTCAAAACACGGACGCTCGGAAAACTAAACAACACCGAGAGCCACTCTCGGCAAACCTGGCTTCATGACAACTATCTACTTTGTCGTCACTGGCTCATGGCGAACAAGCACCGCACGACAAACCACACAAACACCGAGAGCCGTGCACGGCAAAGAGGAGCCACGTGGCATGCCCGCTCGAAACAGACGGCTCCATCAGTTAACTTCCAAATTACCGAGAGTCCGTTTCTCGACGCTCAGCAACGTATATGCCACATCCTTTTTCCTTTTTTGTGTATGTTCTTTTACCCTCTATGTTTTCGTCTGATATTTCATATCTTTTAATGACTAAAGTTTCAAAATGCCATGACTTGTGTTTTGTGTTAGATTTTTTTCAAATCTCAACTTCTAAGCACTACTCTCTCCATTCCTTTATGTAAGGTATATTATTTTTGCCGTGGTGCCCAAGGCACAAAATGATAGCATATTTAGGACGAAGTTATCCTTGGCTAATTTCTTCTTAGTGGCAAGTAAATCAATTATGCCATGAAAGAAAAAGAGATACTTGCAATAGGGAGAAAATTCTTACTGAGCACAGCTAAACGATGAAGATCCCTAGACCTAGGTTACAACCTGTACCGAGAGGGCTCTCGGTACATGCAGCTATTACCGAAAACGGTTATCGACCCTCGGTACTGAGTAAGCCACATCATATTTACCTTTTATTTGTGTGTGTATCTTTGCCACTCTCATTTTTTGTCTGATATCTCATGTCTTTTAATGACTCAAGTTTCAAACTAACATGTCTTTTGATGACTTGTGTTTTGGGCTAGATTTTTTCAAATCTCAACTTCTAAGCACTATAAAGTAAAAGAATGAAAACAGACATGTCGTAACACAGAGAAGTAGGTATTCATCAACCCCTACCCCCTCTCAGTGCCTGTCAACGTCGTAGACCATCCGGGCCTCCGTAAGGGCGCACGGCCAGAAAACACCATCTCGGTAATGTCTAACTAAAATGGTAAGGTGCTTTGCAAAGCATGTAAGAAAATAAAAGGAGATGTAAACAACAGCAAAAGGAATAACACACATATTTACCGAGCACGACTACGAATGGAGAGGACATGTGGACCTAGGGTTAGGACCTTTACCGAGGGCCGTTTATCAATGCTCGGTAAAGGCCACATCATATTTTTCTCCCATCTATCTGTGTTTATTTGCCACTTTTTTCTGATATTTCATAACTTTTAATGACTAAAGATCCAAAATGCCATGACTTTTGATGAATTCTGTTTTCGTTTAGATTTTTTCAAATCTCAACTTCTAATTAAGCACTACATATAAAGTAAAATAATGAAAACAGTGACTTGCCGTAACACCGAGAAGCAGGTATTCACCAACCCCTATCCTCTCTCGGTGCCGGTCAATGCCGTAGACCGCCGGTATCGGGGAACGTAGCATGCAATTTCAAAAAAATTCCTACGCTCACGCAAGATCTATCTAGGAGATGCATAGCAAGAAGAGGAGGAGAGTGTGTCCACGTACCCTCGTAGATCGAAAGCGGAAGTGTTTGTTAACGCGGTTGATGTAGTTGAACTTCTTCTCGTTCCGACCGATCAAGCACCGAATGTACGACACCTCCGAGTTCTTCACATGTTCAGCTCGATGACGTCCCTCGAACTCTTGATCCATCAAAGTGCCGAGGGAGAGTTCTGTCAGCATGACGACATGGTGACGGTGATGGTGAAGTGATCCACGCAGGGCTTCGCCTAAGCACTACGTGAATATGACCGGAGGCATAAACTGTGGAGGGGGCGCCACACACGGCTTCGAATAATTGATGTGTGTTATAGGCGCCCCTCCATGTATATAAAGGAAGGAGGGGGAGGAGGTCGGCCCTAGGCGCGCCCAAGTAGGAGGAATCCTACTTGGGCTCCTAGTTGGATTCGGCCCCCCTTTCCTTTTACCGGAAGGGAAAAGGGGGTAAGAGAGAGGGGGGAGAACGGAAGGGGGGCACCGCCCCCTCTCCTAGTCCTATTCGGCCTCCTTCCCTATGGAGGGCACGCCACCCTTTTGTGGGCTGGTGTGCCTCCCTCCTATGGCCCATATAGCCCATATTTCCCCCCGGGGGGTTCCGGTAAGCCCCCCTGGTACTCCGATATCTACCCCATACATCCCGGAACACTTCTGGTGTCCAGATACTATCATCCAATATATCAATCTTTACCTCACGACCAATTTCGGGACTCCTCGTCATGTCCGTGATCTCATCCGGAACTCCGAACAACATTCGGTCACCAAATCACATAACTCATATGATACAAATCGTCATCGAACATTAAGCGTGTTGACCCTACGGGTTCGAGAACTATGTAGACATGACCAAGACACCTCTCCGGTCAATAACCAATAGCAGAACCTGGATGCTCATATTGGTTCCCACATATTCTACAAAGATCTTTATCGGTCGTACCGTAATGACAACATACGTTATTCCCTTTGTCATCGGTATGTTACTTTCCCGAGATTCGATCGTCGGTATCTTCATACCTAGTTCAATCTCGTTACTCGAATGTCTCTTTACTCGTTCCGTAATGCATCATCCCGTAACTAACTCATTAGTCACATTGCTTGCAAGGCTTATCATGATGTGCATTACCGAGAGGGCCCAAAGATACCTCTCCGATACTCGGAGTGACAAATCCTAATCTCGATCTATGCTAACCCAACAAAACATACGTTGTGATATTTGATAGCACACAAGGTATTCCTCCGGTATCCTGGAGTTGCATAATCTCATAGTCAAATGAATATGTATAAGTCATGAAGAAAGCAATATCAATAAAACTTAACGATCATTGTGCTAAGCTAACGGATGGGTCTTGTCCATCACATCATTCTCCTAATGATGTGATCTCGTTCATCAAATGACAACACATGTCTATGGTTAGGAAACTTAACCATTTTTGATTAAGGAGCTAGTCTAGTAGAGGCTTACTAGGGACACTGTGTTTTGTCTATGTATCCATGATGTCTACTACGCAACCTTCTTCTTGTAGACGTTGTTGGGCCTCCAAGTGCAGAGGTTTGTAGGACAGTAGCAAATTTCCCTCAAGTGGATGACCTAAGGTTTATCAATCCGTGGGAGGCGTAGGATGAAGATGGTCTCTCTCAAGCAACCCTGCAACCAAATAACAAAGAGTCTCTTGTGTCCCCAACACACCCAATACAATGGTAAATTGTATAGGTGCACTAGTTCGGCGAAGAGATGGTGATACAAGTGCAATATGGATGGTAGATATAGGTTTTTTTTAATCTAAAAATATAAAAACAGCAAGGTAGCAAGCGATAAAAGTGAGCGTAAACGGTATTGCAATGCTAGGAAACAAGGCCTAGGGTTCATATTTTCACTAGTGCAAGTTCTTTCAACAATAATAAAATACTTGGATAATATAACTATCCCTCAACATGCAACAAAGAGTCACTCCAAAGTCACTAATAGCGGAGAACAAACGAAGAGATTATGGCAGGGTACGAAACCACCTCAAAGTTATTCTTTCCAATCAATCCATTGGGCTATTCCTATAAGTGTCAAAAACAGCCCTAGAGTTCGTACTAGAATAACACCTTAAGATACAAATCAACCAAAACCCTAATGTCACCTAGATACTCCAATGTCACCTCAAGTATCCGTGGGTATGATTATACGATATGCATCACACAATCTCAGATTCATCTATTCAACCAACACATAGAACCTCAAAGAGTGCCCCAAAGTTTCTACCGGAGAATCACGACGAAAAAGTGCGCCAACCCCTATGCATAGGTTCATGGGGGAACCCGCAAGTTGATCACCAAAACATACATCAAGTGAGTCACGTGATATCCCATTGTCATCACAGATACGCACGGCAAGACATACATCAAGTGTTCTCAAATCTTTAAAGACTCAATCCGATAAGATTACTTCAAAGGGAAAACTCAATCCATTACAAGAGAGTAGAGGGGGAGAAGAAACATAAGATCCAACTATAATAGCAAAGCTCGCGATACATCAAGATCGTGCCAAATCAAGAACACGAGAGAGAG
Organism: Triticum aestivum; assembly: GCF_018294505.1. Classification (NCBI taxonomy): domain Eukaryota; kingdom Viridiplantae; phylum Streptophyta; class Magnoliopsida; order Poales; family Poaceae; genus Triticum; species Triticum aestivum. The sequence continues at coordinate 693,815 of NC_057813.1, forward strand.
AGAGAGATCAAACACATAGCTACTAGTACATACCCTCAGCCCCGAGGGTGAACTACTCCCTCCTCGTCATGGAGAGCGTCGGGATGATGAAGATGGCCACCGGTCACTACTAGGAAAAGGCCTAATAATGGCGCACCTAATTTGGCCATTAATGGCGCATTAGTGGTGCGCCATTAGTGCCACGCCATTAGTATATTTTACTAATGGCGCACCACAGGTGCGCCATTAGTATCTGGTATACTAATGGCGCACCTCAGATGTGCCATTAGTATATACAACAGCGCGCCATTAGTATGCCTCCCAGGGGGCCATGTATACCCAGGTGCTTTGGCATACTAATGGCGCACAACAACAAGATGCGCCATTAGTAACTTCGGCATACTAATGGCGCACTGTTTAATGATGCGCCATTAGTATCCTTTGGCATACTAATGGCGCACTATGATGTGATGCGCCATTAGTATGAATATTAGTTTTTTTTAATTTTCTGTTTTTTGCACAGGTTACAAAATGTATAATTGGACAAAATATAGACAGCACACATCAACAACAGATTCATCGAATACAATAGAAGATTAGTCTCTGAATACAATTCATCATATTAGTCTCCGAATACAATTCATCATATTAGTCTCCGAATTGAAAAGACCGAACAAAGATAGAACATTATATTACAAGTCTCGAGACCGCGAGTAGTGAGTTTGTCTTCACATTACAAGTCGATATCGATCATCTAAACTACCATCACATAGAAGAGAGCTGCGGTCATCACGATGAGCATCATCACGATGAAACTCGTCTTCATTCGGTTCCTCCGGCGCTCCCTCCCCTCTCCCGCTAGATAGCGGGCGTATCTAGATTCGGCCTCGGCCCTAGTGGTGTACCCTTTGTAACTGTTATCGCTGAATCGGTGAACCTGTCTCCGACACTCCTCCCAGTCGTCGTAGACTCCGGGAACCTTACCCTTGTACACGACATACAACGGCATCGCTATGCAGTAGCCAAACGAAACGTTAGTACCAATTCACAGACAATACATAAGCAATATATAAGTATGCAACAAAACGATCGGAAGAGAAAAGCAAGACATTAATAGCATCGATTACATCTAAGTTGAACGATTCTCGAAACCAAAGAGACATACTACAAGTTCATTAAAGTTTAATTACAACATGAGCCAATCGATGTTTCAGAACTAGACACAGCATCACTGCTTTCGACTCGACTCAAGGGACCGGAGCGTGGATGAAGCCGCTGTCTATCAAGGGAGTCATGAAATAACGGTCGTTGTCAGCCTGCATTTGTAGCATTGTGTCGATGTCAACGTTGGACGGTTGATTTCTGAGGTAGAACTGCCCCGAGGTACGAACGACATCTTGATGGATGATTTCCGCAAACTCCGACTGGATGCAAAAGAATTCTTGTCTGATGTCCGCGTCCTGGATTGCCGACACGCTCGCGGCCCAATCTTTGAGTTTACTCGGTAGCAGAAGTTGATGATGGTCCCGTACGATCGCCCGCATGTGATGGATGGCATAGTAGGCACCCTTCTGACCGCCAGGCGGCTGCTTGACGCAGCAGAACGTCGTATTGTGGGAGAACACGTGCTTGCCGTACTTACGAATAGGCCTGGTGAAGGTGCCTCCAGATTTGACGTAGCCGGGGAGAACATCATCAAGAACCTTCTTGACATTTGTGTATTCTACGTTCGACTGACGGTCCGGGTCGAAATACATGGCCATGGAATATTTGGGGCTTAGGAGGATGAGCGTGCAATGTGTGTCACTGCAAAAAACACGGAATGTTAAAAGAAAAACGATCGAAATCTAAGAATTCATATGCTACGGGGCGGTTGAGGGGAGGACTTACTCGGGAAAGTAAGGCACGAGGAAGTTATCCTTATCTTGGTTTGCCAGAATGACGCCTTCGAGGTAAGAAGTCGCGACTTGCCGGTCCCCAGCGCTGCCCAAGATCTTGGCACGCATGTAGAAGGGGTCGACTATCACGATGTCCGGGGTCTTGTCGCGAATGATCCGCATCTCCATACTCAGCGAAAGTAGCCGAACGAAGGTGTAGTGCAGCGGATGAAGGTTCAACATAGCGTGGATGTCATCAAACCGCAGGACGATCGTACCCCCGATGGAGTTAACCACAAAGCCCTTGCCCTCTGGCACCTTGGCCGCGAAAACCGGGTAAGCCACATCCTTCTCTCCGAGGCGCCGCTTCTCCAAAGAAAGAACACTGTCATGCAGACTCCGCATAGCACCGGTTGCAGCAACGAGCATATTTCTCGGTAGCATCGGCCTACCCGCCACATGCACCCTCCTCGAGATATCCTCAGGTGAAGGTGGCCCGTCCTGAGCACGGATCATACTCGGTGCCGGCTGGCCCGCACCCTTGCTAGTCTTTCTTTTGCGTTCCTTCTTCTTCTCCTGTAATGGGACCAAGTTATGCTCACAGACCGCCTTCTTGAGTGTGTTGGGGCTGATAATATTTCGCACCTCGCCTATTTGAGGCTCGGTGAAGTCGGCAGCTGGAGGCGTCTCCTGAGAGCTGAATGGCAGACGATGCCTGTTGCAACTTGGCTTCTCCGCGGTACCAGCTAGATCGCGCACGTCTTTTGTTGGGTTGGGTTCTTGAGAAGGAGGCCCCATGAAGTCGCCACCGTACCCATGATCGGCAAAGTACTGATCGACGTTGGCAAATGTATCATCGTTGTCGTCGTTCTGATCCTGTGCCATATGCATGTTTGGATCCAGTGGCATAGGGATGTCCGGCACCGTTGCGGCGGTCATGCCATGGGGCCGACTTGGCGCCGGCACGACTGGCGGTGTTGTATTTGGGGTGGTGTCCCCCGCCCCCAAACAAATCTGGCTCTTCGGCCAAAGCAGGGGCCAGCTCAGGCAGGCGCTGAGGGTCATCACGTCATCATTGTCGGCCCCGACGGGTCGAATCGGAGGTAACAACTCGTCGCAGCCTGGCAGCACCCAAACCAGTTGAACCCTAAACAAGTTGGGTGGCATCTGGGTACCGTGGAACAAGGGGTTGCCCGATTGAACGATTTTGCCCTTGGCGACATCGACCAACTCGTTGTTCACGAAGTGCAGGAGAGTGCACGAAACATCGGCGGCGCCCTGCGAAAACATGTAGGGCGTCAGGGATGCCCAGTCAAAGGCAAGGAGATGAAGTCCTCGGCCGAGAGAGGCTTAATTAGTTACCGTGATGATGGCGTCGAGCTCGGCTAATGTCGAGGCACCGCCAATGGTGGGCGTGCAGTTGACGGAGGGGCCGCTTGCTGCAGAGGTGCCGGCCGGCGTACACCCGGGTGCATTAAGCTCCCGTGCCGGCGTCGGAGACACCAATGGCCCCGCCATCGCGTTCTGCGAGTTGCTGGCCGTGAAGCTAGGAATCGGGGGCGGCCCCTGTTGGCCGCCCGCAATCCACACACTAATCCCCTGGATCAAGGTAGGCACAATGGCGGTGATCGTCCTTCCGAGTTGTTGTTCCACTTGCTCTTGGACAATCTCCGGAATCCGTGCCACCTGTGCCCTGAGTTCTTGAACCTCGCGCGCCTGGCTTTCCGAGCTGGTCTTTTTCTCCTTTCGCCCACCAGTGTTATAGTATGACGACCATTTTGTCGACAAGCCTTTGCCGGCCACACGACCAGCTGACGTCGGCTTACTGAGCTTATCCTTGTTCTTCATTACATTCAACTCCCTATTTAGAGTGGTGTCCCAAGGGTTGTTCTTAGTCGACCCCGCGCTACTGCTTTCAGTCGCCTGCGGAAGGAATGTGAACCATTTAGAAATTTGGCTTCATTAATTAGAATGCAACCATATGGAGCTAATTACACGGGGGTGTATTCATTACCAGAACAAGCTCAAGAGCCCTGGTCTTCGGATCCGTGGTAAGCTCCTTTGTTTTCGGGTCCTCCTTGTACCGGGCCCTGACAAAGTTCCTGGTCTGCTTGTCACCATATTTATCGAAGAGGGGCGGTAGGCCTTGCTCGGCACGGTCCGCCTCCTCCTTGTCCCATATAGGCTCCGCCACTCTGTAACCGCCGGGACCGAGTGTGTGTTCCTCTAAGTTCGGCTCCCGCATTTCTTTCCCCCACTTACTTGATTCGGAGTTTGCGGTGCTCGAGCAATTGATCTTGAAGTTGTTGTAGTCATCGTCGGTGATCGAAGGATTTTTCTCCTTGATCTTCTCATAACTCTCACCTTTCTCGATCATTCTCTTCACATTGCTTTTCCAAGTAGACAGGGCCTTGCTCATCTTCGTGAGGGCAGCATTGTTCACTTTATTCCCTTTGAGGCTTGTGTTTTCAAATTCAGCGGGGAACTTGTATCGTTCGTGCAGCTTCGTGAAGAGGAGGTTGCGCAAATTCCCTCGGTCAGGATGCCTCAGGTTCTCGGTGTTGATCGAGACGGTGCTCCGGAGAATGCACCCGAGCTGAAGCGAGTACCCCTTGACTATTCGTTCGGGCGCCATTGGATTCCCGTCGGAGTCCACTTCAGTAACTTCCTCCTTGAGGGTGCGGAGCACGGTCGGGCGCCGGTCCTTCCGTTGCCTCTTCGGTTGGCTGCCATCTGTGCGTGCACCGCCATCATCAGTGGTGGCATCCTCGGCGGCACCATCAGTGGTGGCATCAGTGGGGTCATCCTCGGCGGTACCATCAGTGGTCTCGGGATCGGTGGGGAAGGAGGCGTCCTCATACAAGTGAGGTTGTTCCTCCATCTCCTGGGACAGCTCCCAGAATGCCTTGACGCCCGAACCCCCGGCCTCATCGTTGTTGGCCATGTTTCTCTCTAAATAGGAAGAAAGTTTGGTCAAAAAGTTGGTTATTGTCAAGGAACAAGATCATGGTCTCATCATTTAGGGTTTGTCGACACCGAGGCATCCTAAAAGCTAAGCTTTTATCATTGAGGGTTTTTCGATGCTGAGGCTAAAAGCCTAAGCTTTCATCATTTCGGTTTTTATCGACACCGAGGCACCCTAAAAGCCATGCATTAGTCACAAGTACGCCGGGGCACTTGATCCTACTTAATTAACTACTAAGATACCCCGGCCCATGCATTAGTCACAAGTACCCCATATGTCCTATTTTTAGCAAAGTCATGTTAAAATTCACGAAAAATTTCAGCATGACCTTTGCTGAAAATAGGACATATGGAGTACCCGAATTTGCCGGAACGGAAGTTAATCGACATTCCAGCAAACTCAAGGGCCTCTCGGGTGGACAAGGCAAAAAAGGCCTCCATCACAACATGGAAAATACATTGGCATGTGAAGAGGTGAAACAATATATGCATCTCCAAGAAGTATCATTCAACATTTTGGACAAACCACTACAAGCAATACTGGACCATTTCTCCCCCAATACATCATAGCAACATTATTTGGGTACCTATATGGTATTAACATGCCATTCTCTGTCGACAGAAGTAGCACAAAATCATTCAAGTACCAGTGTTTAACTAAAACTTGGTGTGAATAAGATCCTCTGTCAGTACTTCATACCAATAATCAAAACCCCAAAACCTGACCCCAACTAGTTACCATAAGGTCAAATACTGTCCACAAAACCATAACAGAAATAGCACAAAATTATTCAAGTATCATTGTTTAACTAAAACTTGGTGTAAGTAAGGTAATAAAAGCAAATTATCCTAGCCAATATGGGTTTTCAGGAAATATTGAGACGTCGCACTTCCGATCGACTCTTGAGGTACATTCTCAACTAGCATAGTTTGTTTACCTTCTATTCCTATGTGGTTCATTACTTGATTTCCTTTCAGCCTCAAAGTTTATGTTTGTCCTGGTCATATTATGCTTTTGGCAACCACTATAAATGTAAAAGATTTTTTGTGAACTTGGGAAGAAAAGAACCAACTTTCATCAAAGAAATAAAAATAAGATCATGAGCAGAATAGTTGTTAGGGTACTGTCATTTATAGGACCATTTAACATTGGCTAGGCATTTCTTGGCTGCAACAATCACTGAGTTTGAAATAGGTAGAATAGAATGTATTTTTCTCACTTGGGAAAGTAATCAGTTACAGCAACTTCAATATTTTGTGTCTCTGAATATTTGCATAAATTCCTACCATCATCCATGAGCAGCACCACATAGCAGTTCATAGAGCAGAACATGAGGCAGTTAGCTACTGATAGAGCTTTTTGGCCAACACTCATAACACTGATCAACATTTCTCTAACTCAGACTACTTTACACTGATCAACTGTTCTAATGGAGGAGAGGAGGAACAGCTGAGGTGGCTACTCACATCTACTTCTGGTGGGTGCTGAGGTAGGACTTCTCGCAGTACTCGGAGGCGGAGTAGAGCTGCGGCCGCAGGTTCTTGAGCTCCTGCATCAAGCATGGCCACAACGCTCAGTTTATCTACCATAGACAGTTTAGCAGAAACAAAAGCAACACACACATGTCTATGAAGTATCTGAATTTTGCAACTTTATTGTGTCTAAAATAGCTTTACTCGATGGTGTACATGCAGATCTCAGTTTCAAACTGGAATAATTTACAAGCAGGTCTAGAGTACTGTCAAAATTCAGAATGGTGACTGAATTTAACTGACAAACACATATGACTGTGCCATTCTAAGATTAAAAGGAAGACACGAAGAACTTACTTAGATAAAGTAGTGTCAGCTTTCCTAAGACAAGTATCAGCAAAGCATACACAAAAAGTATCCAAAGCAATAAGCACCAAAACATTACTACACACAAAATATCCAGTCTACTCACTGAAACCTTTGAATCTCAAACTGTCCCAACTTGACAAGTCAAGGGAAACTCAGCATTCACAAATTAGTTCAATTAAAGGCATTAATGCCGGTGAAACTATGTACTGGTTCAAGGACCAAAGAACACACATGGTGTGGTGCCGTTGGTCGTAATGAACACCACCTACAATGTCAGAGCCTAATCTCCCCAACCACATTGGTTGCAAAGGGCCAAGGCACCACCAAGAGGCACCGACCCGAGGATCGGGAACTAAATTACCTCGCTGAAATCACTTCGAGACCACCCAAGAAGAAACAGAGAACTAATAAGAACCTAATGCGCTTTCCCCAACTAATAAAACCGATCAAGAAGCAGCAGCAGTGGCACGACGGGGCGGCGGCGGCGAGCTCCTGCTCCTAACCCTAGGTCGCCGCCCCGTGGGGGCATGGGGATGAGCGGGGGAGAGAGGGAGGGAGGGACATAGACAAACCATCGTCGATGAGCAGCAGCCGCGCGGGGAGGCTCGCGCCGCCGTCGAGGAGCGCGTCCGAAGAGGCTAGCCGTCGTCCATCCGTCCGTCGAGGAGCCCGTCCGTCGAGGAGAGCGGGGAGGCTCGCGCCGCCGTCCGTCCGAGGAGGTCGCGGGCTCGAGGGGGAGGAAGGGGAGAGGGAGGCGGCGGGGGCGCGTGGGCGGCTGCGGCGCAGTGGGTCGGGGCAGCAGCGGCGGCGGCGCGGTGGAGGGAGGGATGAGGGAAGGAGCGGCGCGGTGGATCGAGGGAGAGGGAACTGGCGAGGGGGAGAGGGAAGGGGGGATCGGGCGAAGGGGTATCCTATAGCAATGGCACAATACTAATGGCGCACCACCCTTCGGTGCGCCATAAGTACATCCATACTAATGGAGCACCTCACCCTGGTGCGCCATTAGTATTTTTTTTTGATTTCTGCTCGAGCCAACAGGTTATCTTCCACCTGACCTGATCCACACCAAGTTCCCTTTACTAGCTTGACTGGTCAGCAGCCAGTTCTCACACCAGGAGGTCCTGGGTTCAATTCCCAGGCTCCACAATTTTTTTATGCATTTAAAATGCTGTTTGATACTTATTTGTGTTTAAATATGTTCAAACTTGTTTAAATCATAACAGTAATATTTTTTATAAGATAGTAATATTTTTTTTAAATATCATCAAACAGTAATGCCGGTGGAGCGGGGGAGGGTGCGCGGGGTGCGGGTGGTCGGCGGCGGCGGTTGAGTAGGGGAATCGAGGGTGCGGGGGGTCGGCGGCGGCGGCCGGTGGACCGGGGGGTGCTCGGCGGCGAGGGGGACCGTATCTGGCGAGGTGGGATAGCGATCGAGATGGAGGGGGATCGAGATCGAGTGTCCATGAAATTTAAAAATATTCATGATAGTTCAAAAAGTGCCCATGAAATACAATCGAGAAATGAAGGCTACGATTTAAATACAATCGATCTTAGCTAGCTATCTGTTCACAATCTTCTTGCCCTTCTTTTTCGCAAATGGAGTTCTTCTGTGGAACGGACGTCCTTTAGGTAGGGTGGTCCTGCTTCTTCTTGTGGTGTATGCTGCTACTTCATCATCGTCGTCATGTTCAATCCTCGGGTCGCCGTACTTGTCGAAGTCTTGCTCATTGGCTACTCCATCCATTCCAATGATCTTCCTTTTGCCTCTCCTCACGACAACACGACTGGGCTTTGACGGGTCGGTAATGAAGAAGCATTGGTCCACTTGGGAAGCCAGTACCCATGGCTCATTTTTCGCGGTGACGTTTGCGCCCGCGGTCTTAGATTTGGCTTCGGGTATAACCATGGTGGTGAAATACCGGTCTTCTTTTAGCACGTCCATGATCCCACGGATTGCAACTGGAAGTATCTGCGTCATCAGCACGTGATAGTCGTGAGACTTCATCCCGCTGAACTTCAGCTTCGCTGGGTCTAGGTATCTGCTTATCTTCCCCGCGTAACCGTAAGGAAGTTTTACTCCTACGAGGCAGGTGAAAAACTGCTCGATCTCCTCCTGACTTAGAGTGAAGCACGCGGGAGGGTAGTCATTTCCGATCTTCTTGGCCTTTTTGCCTTTGCGACGACTTTCCGTGTCCTGCTTCGCCTCATCATCATCATCATCATCATCATCATCATCATCATCATCATCATCATCATCATATATAGCGTGAAGCTCCTGCCTGATGCCCATTGATTTCAAGTCTGCCCTTGCTTTCGGCCCATCTTTGGTCCTCTCTGGCATGTTGAGCAGGGTACCAAGCAGACTCTCGCACACATTCTTCGTGATATGCATGACATCAAGGCTGTGAGGCACACGGTGGATCTTCCAGTACGGCAAGTCCCAGAAAACAGACCTCGTTTTCCATACCCTCAGCAGCGGCTCTGGCGCCTTTCTCTTCTTTCCCGGCTTTGGCGCCTTTTGCTTCTTTCCCGGCAGTGGGTAGTCTTTCCAATTTTTCAATAGCTCGTCTATTTCCTCGCTGCTCCTCATACGTGGGCGTCCTCGGGGTTCGGTTTCACCATCGAAAAGATCCTTGCGTTTTCTCCACGGGTCATCGTCGCGAAGCCACCTTCGATGTCCCATGAACACGGTTTTCGAAGACCCGGGATCTCTGTCTAGCTGGCGATACGTTGTGTCATCCATGCACCTGACGCATCCAGAAAATCCGTAGACCACCTGCCCCGCGACATATCCGTAACCGAGATAGTCGTGCACCGTCGTGAGCAGCACGGCTCTCATAGGGAAATATTCTTTCTCTGCGGCGTCCCACGTATTGGCTGGCGTTTTCCACAGCATGTCAAGCTCCTCTTTCAGCAGCCCCAGATACAGATTGATGTCGTTCCCTGGTTGTTTCGGTCCTTCAATTAGCATACTCATGTGAATGTACTTCCTCTTCATGCACAACCAGGGGGGAAGGTTGTACATCCACACAAACACATGCCAGTTGCTATGTGTGCTTCTCTGGCTGCCAAACGGATTGACTCCATCGGTGCTCGCGCCCAACACGATGTTCCTTGGATCGTTCCCAAATTTTGGGTCTTCGAAGTTCAACGCTTACCACTGGCTCGCATCCTTAGGGTGACTCAGCATCTTGTCTTTTTTATCTATCTCCGGATCATTTGCGTCATCTTCTCGCTTCTTCTCCTCCCTATCCGCGTGCCAACGCAGGAGCTTTGCTACCTTAGGGTCCGCGAAATACCGCTGCAGACGAGGAGTGATCGGAAAGTACCACACCACTTTTCGAGGAGCTTTCTTCCTCTTCTTGTATCGAGTGACGCCGCACACCGGACATATGGTAGACTCCGCGTGCTCGTCCCGATAAATGATGCAATTGTTCATGCACACATGGTATTTCACATGCGGTAAATCCAGAGGACACACGATTTTCTTCGCCTCCTCCAAACTGGTCGGGCACTTGTTCCCCTTGGGAAGACATTCGTGCCAGAATGACATGTTCTCGTCGAAGCATGCGTCGGTCATTTTGTGTTTTACCTTCATCTCCAGAGCCATGAGCGTTACTTTCAGGCAGTTATCCTCGGGCCTGCATCCTTCATACAATGGAGTAACCGCGTCTAACTCAAGTTAACCGCGGCAGCTCTTGCGTTATCCATCTGCTTGAGAAGCAGCTCTTGAATATGAGGGTCCTGCACCCAGCCCATCGATGGTCCAGCGTCGTCTGCTCCGCCGGCATCATCATCTTCATGATCATGCCCGTTGTCTGCTCCGGCATCTTCCTCATCATCATGTCCTGCATCTTCTACATGATGACTGTGTACAGCATCACCGTCGTGATCATCTCCTGGGGATTCTTCGTCTTCTCGCCCGCCCGAGCCGCGGTGGTTGTCTTGCCGCCCTTCCTCATTTCTTGCCCGGCCCCCATGGACGACTTCGTAGTCATCTTCATCACCTTGCCACCGATAGCCATCCATGAAACCACGCAAGAGCAGGTGGTCCCGCACCTGCCCGGATTCTGGGTCCGCAATAAGGCTCTTCAGCTTGCATCTTCGACACGAACATCTTATCTCCGTCTCGTTCTTTTGAAGCATCTCGGCCTTCGCGAACCTCAAAAACCTATTCACGATGCCTTCGGTCATCGTGCGGACCATGGTCGCCTGCGGGGTAGAGCAAAACGATATTTTAGAACCAAGAAAAAATTTGGCATGACTTTCCCTAAAAATAGGACCAAAAAGAATGCTTAATGCCAAAATTCTCGCCGAAACGGAAATGAATCAACATTCCGGCAAAATATTGGCAACTATCGCATTTCAAATACCGGTACACCTCCAAACACAAACACATATGCAACACCAAAAACATATGCAACACCACGAACATACATAGATCTAGCTAGGCCATAAAAAGTGCATGTGCACATTGTTGTAGGGAGAACAACATAAATATAGCTTCCCCCCTTACTTACCTATCAAAACAAGGTAATTTAACCACTTAAATTGAATGAATCTATGGTGGAAATGAGGTGAAAAAGAGGAGGAACCCGAGACAAGGAGGAGGTGGAGAGAATGAAGTGGGGAGAAAGTGAGTGTGGGTAGGAGAGGCTGTCCAAAATATCTTGTTGCTGCCCACTTACTAATGGATCACCAACTCTAAATGCGCCATTAGTAATCCAGGTTACTAACGGCGCACCTTCTGGTGGTGCGCCATTAGTAGTTTTGCAAAAAAAACATACTAATGGCGCACTATTCCACAGTGCGCCATTACTAGTTTAAACTAGTAATGGCGCACGGTCGAACAGTGCGCCATCAGTAGTTTTGCAAAAAAAGAAATAAAAAATATAATAAAAAAACAACATTAGTGGCGCACTTTCCGACAGGTGCGCCATTACTAGTTACAACTAGTAATGGCGCACTCTGTCTGGATGCGCCATTAGTATGTTTGGACAGGCGCACTAGTTCAAAATTTTTTTTGATACTAATGGCGCACCCTGGGCCAGGTGCGCCATTAGTAGTTTCAGCTCTAATGGCGTATCATATGGTGGTGCGCCATTAGTATGTACTAATGGCGCACCGCTTGTCTGGTGCGCCATTAGTGTCAATCCCATCTATAGCCCTTTTTCTAGTAGTGGGTGAGGGTTCCCCCCTCCGTCAGGGTGCCGGAACAGGGTCCCGATTGACTTTTGGTGGCTACAGAGGCTTGCGGCGGTGGAACTCCAAATCTATTCTCCGTTCTGGAAGTTTTAGGATACGTGGGTATATATGGGTGAAAGAAGTACATCGGTGGAGCTTCGGGGGCCCCACGAGGCAGTGGGGCGCGCCCTAGGGGGGGCGCCCCCCACCCTCGTGAGCACCTCCCATCTCTCCTGACATGGGGTCCAAGTCCATCCCGTAGCTTTCCTTCCAAAAATAACTTCTCTAGTTGATTTCGTTCCGTTTCGACTCCGTTTGATATTCCTTTTCTTCGAAACACTGAAATAGGCAAAAAATAGCAAATCTGGCTTGGGGCTCCGATTAATAGGTTAGTTCAAAAAATAATATAAAAGTGGATAATAAAGCCCAATATTGCCCAAAACAGTAGATAATATAGCATGGAGCAATCAAAAATTATAGATACGTTGGAGACGTATCAATCCACACCTGTATCAAGTTTCCAGTTAATACAATTCTAGCATGAATAATAAACATTTATCATGATTTAAGGATATATAAATAACAACTTTATTATTGCCTCTAGGGCATATTTCCTCCAGTCTCCCACTTGCACTAGAGTCAGTAATCTAGATTACATTGTAATGATTCTAACACCCACAGAGTCTTGGTGCTGATCATGTTTTGCTCATGGAAGAGGCTTAGTCAACGGGTCTGCCACATTCAGATCCATATGTATTCTGCAAATCTCTATGTCTCCCACCTTGACTTGATCACGAATGGAGTTGAAGCGTCTCTTGATGTGTTTGGTTCTTTTGTGAAATCCGGATTCCTTCGCCAAGGCAATAGCTCCAGTATTGTCACAAAAGATTTTCATTGGACCCGATGCACTAGGTATTACACCTAGATCGAATATTGATACGTCGCCAACGTATCTACTTTTTCTCACGCTTTTCCTCTTGTTTTGGACTCTAATTTGCATGATTTGAATGAAACTAACCCCGGACTGACGCTATTTTCAGCAGAACTACCATGTTGTTATTTTTGTGCATAAATAAAAGTTCTCGGAATGGAACGAAACTTTGCGAGAATTTTTTATGGAATAAATACGGATTTTTGGAGCCAACAACCACCAGAGAGGGGCCCCTGCTTGGGATAACCCACGAGGACGTGCCCCCCTCTCCTGCCATGCCCAGGTGGGTTGTACCCACCTGGTGGCCCCGATGACGGCCCCCCTGATACTATAAAATCACATGTTTCTAGAAAAAAAATCAAGGAGAAAGAATTATCATGATCCACGAGACGGAGCCACCGCCAAGCCTTGTTCTTCCTTGGGAGGGCAGATATGGAGTCTATTTGGGGCTCCGTAGAGGGGGATCTTCGTTCTTTGTCATCACCAACCCATCACCATCGCCAATTCCATGATGCTCCCGACCGGGAGTGAGTAATTCCTTCGTAGGCTCGATGGCCGGTGAGGTGTTGGATGAGATTCATCATGTAATCGAGTTAGTTTTGTTAGGGCCTGATCCCTAGTGTCCACCATGTTCTTAGATTGATGTTGCTATGACTTTGCTATGCTTAATGCTTGTCACTTTGGGCCTAGGTGCCATGTACTCAGATCTGAACCGTTTATGAATTCATCATTATATCCATGTTTTAGATCCGATCTTGCAAGTTATAGTCACCTACTATGGTTATGATCTGACAACCCCGGAGTGAGAACAACCGGGCCCACTCTCGGTGATGACCGTAGTTTGAGGAGTTCATGTATTCACTATGTGTTAATGCTTTGTTCCAGTTCTCTATTAAATGGAGGTCTTAATATCCCTTAGTTTCCAATATGGACCCTGTTGCCACGGGAGGGTAGGACAAAAGATGTCATGCAAGTTCTTTTAATAAAGCACGTATGACTATTTACAGAATACATGCCTACATTCTATCAATGAACTGGAGCTAGTGCTGTATCGCCCTAGGTTACAATTGTCTCATGATGAATATCATCCAACAAGTCACCGATCCAATGCCTACGAATTTATCCTATATTTTTTCTGCTAAGTTACTACTGCTATCATCACTATTACACTTGCTACAAAAATACTGCTATCACTGTTACCATTACCGTTACTGCTGTCACTACTGTCAAAACTATCAAACTACTTTGCTACTAATCACTTTGCTGTAGATAATTAATCTCCAGGTGTGGTTGAATTGACAACTCAGCTGCTAATACCTTCAAATATTCTTTGGCTCCCCTTGTGTCGAATCTATAAATTTGGGTTAAATACTTACCCTCGAAAACTGTTGCAATCCCCTATACTTGTGGGTTATCAAGACCTTTTTCTGGCACCATTGCCGGGGAGCATAGCTATATTTGTTGAGTCACTTGGGATTATTATCATATTATCACTATGAAGAATCTGAAGGATCCTAGCCTAAGATATTTCCCTCAAGTACGAGCGGAGGTAAGAAACTGCCATCTAGTTCTGCTTTAGATTCACCTTCTGTTATGAGTAAACTTGCAACACCACCACATGCTATGAATTCTAACATGTCGCAAGTTATTGATGATGCTACTTCTACTATGAATGATGCTTATGATGATGCTAGTACCTTGCTTGATAATGATGATGTGCCACTTGGTGATTTTCTTGATGAACAAATTGCTAGAGCTATACAACATGATGTTGTTGAATCTGATGATGAGCTTGAAACTGAATCTCCTGAAACACCTGCTAGAACTAGCCTTCCTAGATTTGAATTGCCTAAGGTACCGGATGGTTATGTTATGAGTGAAGAAGCAACTAGAGATATTCTTGCTTGCAATGATAGAGATGATCTAGAGAAATTACTATGCAAGTATAAAGAAAAATATTTGAATGCTAGAATGAAATGTGATCCTAAGTTTGCTACTTCACCTATCTAATTGAATTCTCAATTAAGGATTATGAATTCTCTGTCGACCCAGAGTTAATTACTTTGGTTGAATCTGATCCTTTCCATGGTTATGAAACTGAAACTGTTGTGGCACATCTTACTAAGTTGAATGACATAGCCACCCTTTTTACTCATGATGAGAAAACTCGCTATTACTTTATTCTCAAATTATTTCCGTTCTCATTAAAGGGTGATGCTAAATCTTGGTACAATACTCTTGCTCCTGGTTGTGTGCGTAGTCCCCAGGATATGATTTATTACTTCTCTGAAAAATATTTTCCTGCTCATATGAAACAAGCTGCCTTACAGGAAATATTTAACTTTGTGCAAACTAAAGAAGAGAGTCTCCCACAAGCTTGGGGGAGGCTTCATCGGTTACTTCATGCTTTGCCTGACCATCCTCTTAAGAAAAATGAAATACTTGATATCTTCTATAATGGACTAACCGATGGTTCTAGGGACTTCCTAGATAGTTGTGCTGGTTGTGTTTTCAGGGAACGAACTATTGCTCAAGATTAAGAATTATTGAATAACATATTGAAAATTATGATGATTGGACTCTTCCTGAACCACTGCCTAAACCCACTCCGAAGAAGAGGGGTATATTATATCTCAGTCCTGAAGATATGCAAGAGGCAAAGAAAGCTATGAAGGAAAAAGGTATTAAAACTGAGGATGTTAAAAATTTACCTCCTATTGAAGAAATACATGGGCTTAATACACCACCAATGCCTAAGATGGTAGAGGTAAATTCTCTTATAAAGTTCAATGAAAATGATAATCCTCACAATATGCATCCTAGCCAATGCTTTTATGAGTTTGAAAACTATATTAGAAAACAAGATCACTTCAATGCAAATATTGTGAAACAATTGAAATACAATTCTAATTTGATTGCTCGCTTGAGTGACCTGTTATTTAGAATATCAAATGATGTTAGAGGTGTTGGAAAACATGCTTCTATGCTTCAAATTCAACTAGAGCAAGTTGCTAAATCACAAAGAGAATTACTTGATGAAATGAATCATAATATGCATGACTTTACTGTTAGAGTTGCAACTAGAGGAGGTAAAATGACTCAGGAACCACTTTATCCTGAGGGACACCCAAAAAGAATAGAACAAGATTCACAAAGAGCTGACACTAGTGCACCTAGTCCTTCTAAAAAGAAAAAGAAAAAGAAAAATGATAGGACTTTGCACACTTCTAGTGAACCTGAAATAGAAAAACCTCCTGATATGAAAATGAAATTTCTATCTCTGATGCCGAAACTCAATCTGGTAATGAACACTCACCTAGTGATAATGAAAAAGATAATGATGAGGTTCATGAAGACTCTCAACCAAATAATGATAAAGAACCAAATAATGATGTTGAGGTAGAACCACCTGTTGATCTTGATGATGTTGAGGTAGAACCACCTGTTGAGGTAGAACAACCTAAGAATAAAAGGTATGATAAAAGAGACTTTGTGTCTAGGAAACACGGTAAAGAAAGTGAACCGTGGGTTCAAAAACCTATACCTTTTCCACCCAAGTCAACTAAAAAGAATGATGATGAAGAATTTGAACGCTTTGCTGAAATGCTGAGGCCAGTCTTTTTGCGTACTCGCTTGACTGATATCTTGAAAATGCCTCCTTATTCAAAGTATATGAAAGACATCATCACTAATAAGAGAAAAATACCGAAAGTAGAAATCTCCACTATGCTTGATAATTATACTTTCAAAGATGGAGTACCTAAGAAACTTGGAGATCCGGGAACACCAACTATACCTTACTCTATCAAAAATAATAATGTGAAAACTGCTTTGTGTGATCTAGGAGCTGGTGTTACTGTTATTCCTTTCTCTTTATATAAAACACTTGACTTGAATAAACTCACACCTACTGAAGTATCTTTGCAAATGGCTAACAAGTCAACTGCCATACCTATCGGTAGCTGTGAGGATGTGTCGTTGTTGCCAATGTTACTATTTTGACTAACTTTGTTATACTTGAGATGCCCGAGGACGACAACATGTCTATTATCCTTGGTAGACCCTTCTTGAATATTGCAAGGGCTGTTATTGACTGCAATAAAAGCAAGGTCACTTTTCATATTAATGGCAATGAGCATACGGTGCACTTTCCGAAGAAACAATTCCAAGTGAATGGTATTAATGTTATTGAAAAATCTCCGACAATCACTATTGGAAGTTTTCAAATACCTTTACCTACTGTCAGAAATAAATATGAAATGCTTATTGTAGGGGAGATACAAATCCCCATTGAGGTAACTTAGTGATTTACGAAAGTTCTTCGGTTTCATGCTAAGCGAAACTGGTTGTTAATAAGACCTGATCAACCTTATTAATGAATCATTTTTGAACGGTATGAGATTGATGAATTTAGTAAGCACTACTTTCTATCCCTACTTTTTGTTTTTTGTTTTTATTAGTTAAATAAAATAAAATGCCATGTTTTGTCTGTTTTCTGAATTTCTCGTGCAATAAAAAAAAAGTTCTCAGAATGCCCTGAAAATTTTATATGATTTTTTCCTGAATATTTAAGATTTTTTGGTGCAAAAATTACCGGAGGGAGGTGCACTAGGTGGGCACAACCCACCTGGGCGCGCCAGAGCCCCCAGGTGCGTCCTGGTGGGTTGTGGTCCCCACGTGGCCCCCCTCACTTATCTCTTTAGCCCACATTGTCACCTACCTCCAGAAAAAAATCACTCTTGCTCTCTCTCCCGTGTTCTTGAGCTCAAATCCGCGGATTTCAATCTCTTTGCTCGAAGCTCCGTTTCCGAAACTGTTTTGGAGATTTGTTGCTTGGTATGTGACTCCATCATTTGTCCAATTAGTTTTTGTTCTAGTGGCTTATACTTTGAATAAATAGCTACTCTTGGTGCTACTATAGATGTGCTTGCATGTTCAATTCTTAGTGTTCTATGTAGTTTGAATGCTTGCTATGGCCTCTATGTATCCCTATGAGTAGTTGCTATTAGTTTTATGAAGTTTTGTTGGAAAAAATTTGTGAACTAAAAGTTCAGATTTTTGTTCATAGGAAAAATTGTACGCAGACATGAATATCTTTAGGAAATTTGGCTCTAGGAAGAACTCGAAGGGTGTTATTGGGGAGTCTTCTGACAATGATCTCCACCTTCGGAGGTTGGCGGAGGTACGGCTGTGCGAATGGACGCACATCCCGTTCCTATAAGAAGCTGGAATTCATGAGGAGTTCATGCAATTCATTGCCAACGTCGGTCTCACCGACTTCATCGCAGATGAGTGTGACCAACACCAAATCCTCACAAATGTCTTTGTTCAAAGCTTTACATTCTTGCCTAGGAATAATCCCCCTGAAGTGAGCTTTGATTTATATGCTAAAAACCATCAGATACCACTTACTGAATTTTGTGACATATGTATGATCCCGTCTGATGGGAGTTTGGCTGAGCCTAGGCCGGCTGAGTTTGAGGATTTCTGTCGCACTTTGGCAGTGGGTTATGAGAGGAGAGTGTCAACCATCACTGCCGGTGGCTTACATTTTCCTGCTATTCGTTACTTTGCACTTTTTATTACCAAATGCTTGCTTGCTAGGGAGAAGGTGGGTGCACTTAGTTCACCAGACCTTGCTGTTTTACGTCGTGCAATAGAGGGCGACAACACTTATAGCTTGGGAGCTATTGTGGCTCGTCGCCTCCATCTTATTAAATCTCAAGGGAAAATACATGGTGGGATTTTTGCTACTCGTTTGGCAGCTCACTTCGAGGTTGCGATTCGCCCCCATGATGTCCCTCTTACCACGGTTTACCTAGACCGTGCAGCTATGTATCACCATCACTTTCTTGCACATGATAGTCCTAATATTTCCATTCCTTATAAGTTAATCTATAGCGTTGAAACTCGTGATGTTATCCCCTTGCCTGCACCTACTTTGTTTGATTCTGTTGCCAGGAGAGGATATAGGATTATGCCTGCAGACATCGTCGCCTACTGGAACGCTCAGGCTGCTGCCGAGGCTGCACAGACATCTCCGCAGTGGGATGAGTGGATGCCCGCTCCTCAGGATCCCTACTACCCTCCAGGCTACTGATCGATTACCAACTTAGGCCAAAAGCCTAAGCTTGGGGGAGTACGTGTTCTCACCGACTTTATATTCATGTTCACATATTATTCTGTCTATCGGTGCTCACATTTTTTCATTGTATCATCCATGCTTAGATTTATTTTCCTGCTTTCTTCTTGTGTGTTTGAAAAACTTTAGAAAAACCAAAAAAACTAGTTGTAGTAATTTACTTTCTATGCATGCTTAGTAGTAGAACTAAAAAGAAAATCCAAAAAGCTTTCCTTGTTCTTCTTTTGCTTGTTGGGAGCTTTCCCGTGTAAATAGTTTTTCTCGTTTTTTCTTTTTATTTGCTTGTTGAAGAAAAACCAAAAACTCCAAAAATATTTCAGTGTGTTTCTTTGAATTTCTTTTCTTTTTATTCGAGTTGTACCGAGGAGAAGACCATGATGAAAATGTTGAGTGGCTCTCATATGAATAACTGTTGAACTAATAAAGAGCACATTTTACCTTATCTTCTCCTGTTGAATAAAATGTTTTGCAGATTCCAGCTTAGTCCATGGCACTCTTGCACTTATTATTTTCATATCATTCGGTCGTGCAAGCAAAGGCAATAATGACGATATTCGATGAGCTGGCCGTGGCAAAGAGAAACTGGTATGAACTCGACTTGTTCTTGTTGTGTAAATATGTTTAACCTAGTGCGCATGATTCAGCCCATTATGATTAAACATGTTTGCAATTTCAATTAGAGATTATGGTTTCTTATGCCATGCATAAGTAGCTAGGAGTTATTAATGATTTATCTTGGATATCAACATAGCGTTAAAATGATTGTGGTGTAGTATGATGATATGGTATCCTCCTCTGAATGTTCGAGTGGCTTGACTTGGTACATGTTCATGCATGTAGTTGAATCAAAACCAACATAGCCTCTATAATGCTTATGTTCATGGTGTTCATATCTTACTCATGCTAGTGTCCAATGTTACTTATACATAATGCCTGGTCATGATCGTTGTTGCTCTCTAGCTGGCCGCTTCCCAATCTTAAATTGCTAACCTTCGCCTGTACTAAGTGGGAATTCTGCTTGCACGTCAAAACCTTGAACCCAAAGTTATTCCAGATGAGTCAACCATACCTACCTATATATGGTACTACCCTGCCGTCCTAAGTAAATTTGCATGTGCCACCTCTAAAAACTTCTAAAAAATTATCTGTTTTGTGTGCGTGGATCGTTCATGGAACGACAGGAGGTGGTCGATATCTTCCGTGCTAAGCGGGTTATCCTCAGGTCGAGTGTTTATTCACTCGCCATCGCACGAGGAAATGGACGGTAATAGGGATGCCCAGTCCCAAACTACAAACATGAAAAAGAGTTCATGCTTGAAATAATCAAACAAAAACTCTCAATGGAGTCAAAATCTTTACTTTTACCGCTTGGGAACCGCCACTAGCGTGCTTAGCATGGAATATGTTGATAACTGATGGTCGTGAAGTGAATGAGAAGGGGGCATGTATCAAAATTATCATTTATCTCTATTTTAAAAAATTGAACTCTGGCACCTCTGCAAATTCCTGCTTCCTTCTGCGAAGAGACTTCCTATTTACTTTTATGTTGTGTCACCACCTTCTAAAAACAAGCGCCAGAAATTGAGTAGAGCACAACTGTCATGATTTATGCATTGTGTGTAGCTAATGTTAGGTGCA
This sequence comes from Triticum aestivum, assembly GCF_018294505.1. NCBI lineage: Eukaryota > Viridiplantae > Streptophyta > Magnoliopsida > Poales > Poaceae > Triticum > Triticum aestivum. Next base: position 714,372 of record NC_057813.1, read on the forward strand.
TCATGACTGAATCTTTTCTAACATGAATTACAATGTTTAGTCGCTGCCTGAACTTCGGAGGTGCTCTACATTTATGTTTTGCGGTCTCAGAAAGGGCTAGCGAGATACCATTTTTGTCATATTATATCATGGTTGTTTTGACAACGTGTTGTTGTTTGAGATATGTTATTATCGCTCGCTAACTGGTTATGTCCTTGGTATGAATCATTATAATCTTTAAGAGTTATTGTTGACATGGTTAGTTATAATGTTGGCTGAAAACCTGGGTGCTGTTTAAGATTATTTATGCAAAAAAGAGCAAAAGAGTTAGTAAAAGTTTTTCTTTCTCACTTTCAGTTTATCAACTGAATTGCTTGAGGACAAGCAAATGTTTAAGCTTGGGGGAGTTGATACGTCTCCAACGTATCTACTTTTTCTCACACTTTTCCTCTTGTTTTGGACTATAATTTGCATGATTTGAATGAAACTAACCCCGGACTAACGCTATTTTCAGCAGAACTACCATGGTGTTGTTTTTGTGTAGAAATAAAAGTTCTCGGAATGGAATGAAACTTTGCAAGGATTTTTTATGGAATAAATAAGGATTTTTGGAGCCAACAACCACCAGAGAGGCCCCCCTGGTTGGGCACAACCCACCAGGGCGTGCCCCCCTCTCCTAGCGCGCCCAGATGGGTTGTACCCACCTGGTGGCCCCGCTGACGCCCCCCCTGATACTATAATGTAGCGACCCGACCCGAATGGATCAAGTCTCTGTGCTTAAGTGTCATCCCTGGATTGGTATGCTGACACACACAGTACTCGAGGATTTATAACAGAGGTAAATCACATGTATAAGTAACGTAAATACTTTTACCTCAATCCAAATAGCGGAAGTAACAAGGTTGTGGATTCCCATCAACACCAACGGCAAAGTTGAGTGTAGAAATCGTAACCCTAACGTATCACTTACTCGTCGTAAGATAATCCTGCAACATGAGACGTTGCAGCCACAAAGGGTCAGTACATTGAATGTACTGGCAAATTCACACCATAGAGAATGATGAATAAAGGCTATCACTACATGCATATTTGGCTGGTGGAAAAGCTCTATGGTTATAAGGTTTTTGCGAAAAGCCAATTTTTCCCTACTGCAAAGGAATACATTTTAATTAACTATCATGGTGGTTGTTGAACATTGAGAATGGTTGACAGCATTCTCAATCCCAATTAAGTAACATCATTAAAACCCAACAATATTCATTTAAAGTAACGTGATGAGATTCACATGATAATCCAGGTACTAGATACTCAAGACGTCCATAACCGGGGACACGGCTAATCATGATTAGTTTATACACTCTGCAGAGGTTTGCGCACTTTTCCCCACAAGACTCGATCGCCTCCATTGGATTTCTCGCACTACATGGTGTTTGAGAAACGGATGACCGAGACACTGTCTTTCAGAAGCACTAGCACCTTACGATGGATAGACCGATACACCTACTTTCCCCTACATCTGCTAGTCTACCCTGTAAGAGTTTGCACGACTTAATCAACTATGCCAGAGCCCATAATGGCTTGTGGCTGCACAAGGAAGTTTCTAGTATGAATAATCTCATGATCCCTTTGAGCCTGGGTGGCGGTCCAAAAGAAAACAGGCAAGTCCTGGATTACCCAGGTGCCTAGACAGGCAATCCTAGAATAACCAGGTGCCTCAATCCACCCAGATGTTTGTTTAAGTTGCCACCTTAAGTAAACCATTAATTTACAATCTCACATCTGTCATGGATGCTCTCAAAACCCAATCCACGTCTACGAGCATAGCATGGCCATGTAAGCATAACGTAAAAGTAACTCCCAAGGGTTTGTTAATAAACAGGTAATAGGTACTACCTCAACTACTTCCCATCCCACAATTTAATTAGATCCTAATCATGCAATGTGTGAGGATTGATCTAATGCAATAAAACTGGGTAGTAGAAAAGGTATGATCAAAGTGTGAACTTGCCTGCAATGTTGATGAAGATGATTCGCACTCAAAATTCTTGATAGTTCTACTCGTCACACTCCGGTCAATCTATCGTAAGCAAGCAATAGTAACCACACATAAGAAATCACTCAAAAGATCAGAAAGAACGAAGAGGGCGATTCAAAAAACTTCAAAACCAGACGAATAACTCTTACAGCATAAAACAATTTCTAACAGTACCAAAATTATGTGAATTTGGCCTTATTAGAATGTTTAGGTCAAGAGTTTCGATTTGCAAAAAGAATCAACTCAAACGGAGCTACGGAACTCAAGTTATGATCAAACGAAGTTTGAATTCAAATCTGATCTAATTCAAATTTTAAACTTTAAAAAAATATATTTGAGTTGGATTAATGGATAGAGGAGATCGTAACGAAGACGTGGGCGTTGGTTTCGTTGGATTTGGACAAACGAGCGAAAAGATGTGATCGTTTGAAGTATAGGGACTATTCTGTAAATAAAGTATTCACAACTAGGTCCCTGGCTAAAATTAACAGAAAAAGAAAACACTAAATAACGAACGTTCACTAACTAGTTCTAAACAGAAAACGTTCTCTAAATAGATATAACAAAAAAAACTAAACTGGTTTTTTTAACGAAAACCGAAATAAACCTAAAGGAAAATAAACCGGACCAGGGCAGTTTTATACCGGTTCGGGGCGGTTCTTCGATGAGGAACCGGCGGCGGATCTCCGGCGAGGGCGGCGCGGCTCCAGTGACTGCGAGGAGCGGCGACAGCGGCGGGTGGCGGCGCGGATAAGGCGGGGAGAGGCGCGGGGCGGCGCTAGGCGACGGTACGGCGGCGAGCAGCAGTCGGCGGCGCAAGGCGCGACTGCGGCGGCGGTGGTTGGCAGCGGCGGCGGCGCGATGCGGCTCGAGGCGGCGGTGAGAAGCGGTGCGGCGAGGAGAGAGAAGCCGGGCGGCGGCGGCGGCTTTATAGGGGAGGGGAGGAGAGGGCGGCTTGGGCGAGGGGGTAGAGGAGGCCGGAGCGGACACGGACGCCGAGGTCGGCGCTCGGGAGGCGTGCGGCCGGCGGTCTCCTCCGTGAGATGGGAGATGACGCGGAGCGGGCTGGGCTGGGCTGGCCTGGCGCTGGCTGGGCCGGCCCAGTCGGGGAAAGATTTTTTTCTTCTTCTTTTTTTTAAAGATTTTTTTTCTAGTCAGACAAAATAAGTAAACTAAAAAAGCAAAAATAAGATATAGGCATATAATATATCAATATTTTCAGAAAAAGATTTTCTACACGGTGAACATTTTTCTAGCATTAAATTAAATACACACAAATTCTAATAATTCAAAGAGTGCTACTGGTCTAATAAAATGCAACAAAAATCATTTTAAAAATACCAAAATGATTCCAAATTAATTTTCCTCCAATTTTCTATTGTAGGGAATCATGTTACCGTAATTTCCATATATTTTATTTTTGGAGAAAAATAATTTGAATAAAACTCAAATAACTCCAAATTGAAAATAAATTCAAAAGAACTTTGAATTTAATTCTTGAAACTCCCAACTCATATTTCATATAATTTGAAGAAGTCATTTTATCTTCTCTCATGAAAATCATTGAGTTGCATAAAGTTCCAGAATCGGAAATATTTTTCAAATGAATTCAAATATTTTCAACACCCCTTGTCATTTAAATTAAATGGAAGAAGTCATGTCATCTTCTCTCCAGGGTTTTGTGGTGAAAAGAATTTGAATTCACGGAGATCAGAAAGCAAATATGAAAGTTTGGGAAAGTCCTTTTATTCCCTCTCATTTAACTTTCAAAAGTTTCGAATTCACTCACTTTCAGACAATCAATCAATTCTATCTATTTATTATAACATTCCAAAATTTAGAATTTTGGGATGTTACAAACCTACCACCCTTAAAATGAATCTCGTCCTCGAGATTCGGAGAGGCTAGAAAGAAAAGGTTAGGGTTTGGGGATCTCCTCAAAATCCATCGATCGTCTCCGAGGTCTGGGGTGCTACCACCCTTACAAGCATGGTTATGGTTCCAACAAAACTCATATACTCCATCCTTATTCTTGACAGTGCCGGTCTTCTCAGATCTTCTATATAATTCCTTCTCTGGCTCTTTCGGTAGTGGCATAACCTTTTCCTCAATTCTTCTGTCCTTTCCTCTTGGTAAGGTTATTCCGAGATTGGGTCTTCTTAGCTGACGGGTCTGGCGCCAATACTAAACAACTATCGATATCTCATGGTGGTCAATAATTTATGGTTTCTCCTGCAGGAAATGAGTCTGGGTTGAACCTCACCGTATAACCTACGGTTGGCAAAAACTGCCGTGTACAAGGGAAAAATACCTATACCATTCTAAGGCTTAAACAAGGTTTTGATCGTCGTCTCTCTACTATAGGTAAGTCACTCAGATTTACCATCCCACATATCAAGGCGAATAATAAGAGTAAGTCGGTATGGTGATCAATCCATCCCGCACCCAAATCATTACCATGTATATGCTTTAGTGAATCTCGCATTCTAACACTCGGTCATCCTCACAAGCATTGCAGAATTTCTCTTGTCGACGAACCAAGTTCGGATATATCCATAGATTCTGCAAGCCAGACAAACATCTATCGTTCCTTCACAACTCTCAGGTTTTGCGTAAACTCCTATAAAATCATCTGTCGACAAAGGTATATCCTCTTCCAGGGTCCTTCCTTCAGCAAGAATGTGCTTGCTTCTTGGCAGGTCCTGGGGCCTGTGGGTTATGGCCCATCTCATCACTTCTAGTCCTTGAACTTATCATCGGGCAACTTATCATTATTCCAACTTCCAACTTCCTAGTATTCTTAAATCCATCCAATTGTATTGTGTTCCTTCCTTCTATTGGCACCAAAACTAGGACATGATTACTCAGACTCATCATGGAATTTTCATTGATCCATATTTCCGACATCATACCTCCTTTATATAAAATAGTAATTCATCTCTTCATCCTCGTGGGATATCCCACATATCGAGATAAAAACTTATACTTATGGAGTCCATATTCCACATCATGGAACATCATTATCCTTTCCAGGGTCAAGCGTCCTTACAGGGGAATATTGGCCATCTCTGCATGGCGCTTCTTCAACTGGGAAACGTGAAACACATCTTGAACTCCTGACAGTCCTTCGGGTGACTCCAACTTGTTGACCACTTCTCCCTATGCTCCAAAACTCGGTATGTGCTACAAATCTCGGGGCAAATTTTCCCTTAACTCCAATCCATTTAACTCCTCGCATAGGGGACACGTGAAGACATGCTCTGTCTCCAATTTCATAGACTACCTCCTTGCATTTTTGAGTCTGGATAACTCTTCTGCCTGGGCTGAGCTACCTTCGGTCTATCTCGAATCAACTTAACATTCTCTTCTGACTCGTTGATCACATTTGGTCCAAACAACTGACGGTCTCCAACTTCATCCCACACACTCTTGGGGTATCACACATATCGATACAAAACTCGTATTCATTTTGTACGAAATCCACTCAGTGGAGTATCCTTATCTTTTCCAGGGGTCAAGGGTTCTTACAGGGTACTACCACCCTTAAAATGCACAAATCTTCCATAGACCATATTTCTCATATCCTCAAAATGGCCAAAATTCTTCTTCATAGAGTAACAACTCATAAAATCCATACCAATACCAACGATGCTAACTTTATTCACTCTCAATTGATTACAATCTCTTGCTTTTCCATTACATGTCTCAACTCAACACCTCGATATAAAAGAAAATGTTCTCACTTCTACTACTCCATTTCTTTTGTTGCAAACTCAACTATCTAGCACAAGTTTCCTTCTCCTTGGGGCATTCTCTGGCAAAGTGCCCTGCTCCATTACAACTAAAACATATAGCTTCTGACAAGTATCGAGGTTTCCTTTTTGGGCAACTGTTGAGGTAGTGCCCTGACTCCTTGCACCTATTACATGTGATATGACTCAGATCCTTCCTAGAATCCACTCTGCTTCTCTTTCTGGACTTTTCCATTCCAATCAGGGCTTCTATTTCCTGTGGGTCATACTCTATTTCCTCCATCGGGAATTCTACTAGATCCCCATTCATACATTTCTGGGAGATGTGTCCTTCTTCTCCACATGAAAAGACTTGGTGCAGGGTTTAATTGGTTCTTCTTTAGATGTGTCCCCATCTCTTCTTTCATCACAGCTTCTTCTAAAATTTCCATGAGGGCTCCTTTCATTACTTCTTTCTTCTGTTGGATGGTTCGTTGTACCATGGGGTAAATGTGACACTGAGCAGGATAGTGGGTAGTCCCTTCACACAAGAAACAAGTAATCTGCCTAATTGGGCATTCTTCAACTGGGTGACTTCCTTTACAATTAGGGCATTCATCCTTGTGTTCTTTATGGGTGTGTCCTATTTCTCCACAAATCTTGTATGCACAAGGTTTCTTCATATCCTCTCCATAAGGCTTCAACTTCTGGGACACAATGTGAGATCTTCGCAAAGTCAACTTTAATTCTCTCCAAGTGGTTACTCCTTGCCATCCATTGATGGTTTGGTACATCCTCCACCAAGTAGCAGCACCTCTTTCAAAGCACCGAAGAGCATGCTGGATCATATCCTTTCCAACTATAGGGTTATTCTCCATGCAATCCTCCATGTTCTGAATCCATCGGTCTGTCTCCAACTGTCTCATTGGTCCAGAAAATACAAGCTCATCTCCATTCATCCTCTATTGGGTCCATGTGGGTTTGGGGTAAGATAAGAGAGAGGGAGAGGGATGCACAAAACAAACAATGGTTTTGAAAAGACAGAGTTTATCTGTGGCTGTCGGAAAAACATCAAACAAATGACATCTCACAAACGTCGCATCTAACGTAGGTATATAACAGGGGTTTGGTCTTCTAAAGGTCAATAAATCTTCAACGTCTCCCAAACTCTTCAAGCCTTGTTCATGCCTCCAATGGCTTCTTCCGATCATGCTTGTCTTCTCAAGTTCTTTTGCCAGATCATCTCTGTTGACGTAAAATCTCTCGTGACGTCCTTTAATATTCTGGAGTTGTATTTCAAACTTCTAGGTTTCAACATCCTTGGCATGAGCCATGGTCATACTATCCTTCAGTTCCTGACAAATCTCCGGTATCTCGAGGTTGTAGCTCCTCCAGCTTGGCTACTTCAACTTCTTGGACCTAAGTTCTTCACGAAATGCTTCCTTGTCTAGTACGGCTTCATGGAGCTCCACCTTAAACTTCTTGATGCACTACTCCAGATCCTGGTGATACACCGGCTAAGGTTAAAACTTCATCTTACTGTTAGGTGCTCTATCAGCCTTCTACCATCCAATCCTTCCGAAGAAATGCATGCTTAGCTCAGCTCGGTGACCATAGTATCAGTGGCGATGACATCACGGATAACCGTGCTTCTGCCCTTGTCATTTCCATGAGCTATCACTCCATAGTTGATATCTCCTGCCTTAGGGTTTTCTTTGACAAAACTTTAAATTTTTAACTCTCCATGCTCTGGTCTTTCTCCGATACACCCTGATCTCGGGCATTGACAACTTCCATAATCTGTCAAGTTCCATAAGGGTAGCCTTCCTAGGTCATACAAATCTAGGGATTCTTCAGAGCCTTCAGATTCTCCTAGTCTTCGGAGTCTTCAACCGTTGTAGTTTCCATTATTCAGATGCACAGTAAAATCCTCTTCATTCCGAAGCGGTCTTAGTTGTCCAATATCTTGTACTTCTTGGAGTGGTCTCATCAGTCGAATCTTCGTGTGGTCAAAAGGGGAAAGGGGTATGCTCTCACTAAAGGGAATTTTTGAATAAGCTCAGAAGAGAAGAGAGGTGAAAGATCTTTTGAAAGGGAAAGTTGTAGAGAAAAATCTTTGCTATGAGCTTGCCAGTTTCTAGGGTCGCGTCCTACAGTCAACATGTGCTCTGATACCATCTTGTAGCGACCCGACCCGAATGGATCAAGTCTCTGTGCTTAAGTGCCATCCCTGGATCGGTATGCTGACACACACAGTACTCGAGGATTTATAACAGAGGTAAATCACATGTATAAGTAACGTAAATACTTTTACCTAAATCCAAATAGCGGAAGTAACAAGGTTGTGGATGCCCATCAACACCAACGGCAAAGTTGAGTGTAGAAATCGTAACCCTAACGTATCACTTACTCGTCGTAAGATAATCCTGCAACATGAGACGTTGCAGCCACAAAGGGTCAGTACATTGAATGTACTGGCAAATTCACACCATAGAGAATGATGAATAAAGGCTATCACTACATGCATATTTGGCTGGTGGAAAAGCTCTATGGTTATAAGGTTTTTGCGAAAAGCCAATTTTTCCCTACTGCAAAGGAATACATTTTAATTAACTATCATGGTGGTTGTTGAACATTGAGAATGGTTGACAACATTCTCAATCCCAATTAAGTAACATCATTAAAACCCAACAATATTCATTTAAAGTAACGTGATGAGATTCACATGATAATCCAGGTACTAGATATTCAAGACGTCCATAACCGGGGACACGGCTAATCATGATTAGTTTATACACTCTGCAGAGGTTTGCGCACTTTTCCCCACAAGACTCAATCACCTCCGTTGGATTTCTTGCACTACATGGTGTTTGAGAAACGGATGACCGAGACACTGTCTTTCAGAAGCACTAGCACCTTACGATGGATAGACCGGTACACCTACTTTCCCCTACATCTGCTAGTCTACCCTGTAAGAGTTTGCACGACTTAATCAACTATGCCAGAGCCCATAATGGCTTGTGGCTGCACACGGAAGTTTCTAGTATGAATAATCTCATGATCCCTTTGAGCCTGGGTGGCGGTCCAAAAGAAAACAGGCAAGTCCTGGATTACCCAGGTGCCTAGACAGGCAATCCTAGAATAACCAGGTGCCTCAATCCACCCAGATGTGTGTTTAAGTTGCCACCTTAAGTAAACCATTAATTTACAATCTCACATCTGTCATGGATACTCTCAAAACCCAATCCATGTCTACGAGCGTAGCATGGCCATGTAAGCATAACGTAAAAGTAACTCCCAAGGGTTTGTTAATAAACAGGTAATAGGTACTACCTCAACTACTTCCCATCCCACAATTTAATTAGATCCTAATCATGCAATGTGTGAGGATTGATCTAATGCAATAAAACTGGGTAGTAAAAAAGGTATGATCAAAGTGTGAACTTGCCTGCAATGTTGATGAAGATTATTCGCACTCAAAACTCTTGATAGTTCTACTCGTCACACTCCGGTCAATCTACCGTAAGCAAGCAATAGTAACCACACATAAGCAATCACTCAAAAGATCAGAAAGAACGAAGAGGGCGATTCGGAAAACTTCAAAACCAGACGAATAACTCTTGCAGCATAAAACAATTTCTAACAGTATCAAAATTATGTGAATTTGGCCTTATTAGAATGTTTAGGTCAAGAGCTTCGATTTGCAAAAAGAATCAACTCAAACGGAGCTACGGAACTCAAGTTATGATCAAACAAAGTTTGAATTCAAATCTGATCTAATTCAAATTTTAAACTTTTAAAAAAATATTTTTGAGTTGGATTAATGGATAGAGGAGATCGTAACGAAGACGTGGGCGTTGGTTTCGTTGGATTTGGACAAACGAGCGAAAAGATGTGATCGTTTGAAGTACATGGACTATTCTGTAAATAAAGTATTCACAACTAGGTCCCTGGCTAAAATTAACAGAAAAAGAAAACACTAAATAACGAACGTTCACTAACTAGTTCTAAACAGAGAACGTTCTCTATATAGATCTAACAAAAAACTAAACCGGGGTTTTTAACGAAAACCGAAATAAACCTAAAGGAAAATAAACCGGACCAGGGCGGTTTTATACCGGTTCGGGGCGGTTCTTCGGTGAGGAACCGGCGGTGGATCTCCGGCGAGGGCGGCGCGGCTCCGGCGACTGCGAGGAGCGGCGACAGCGGCGGGTGGCAGCGCGGATAAGGCGGGGAGCGACGCGGGGCGGCGCTAGGCGACGGTGCGGTGGCGAGCAGCAAGCGGCGGCGGCGAGGCGCGACTGCGGTGGCGGTGGTTGGCAGCGTGGCGGCGCGATGCGCCTCGAGGCGGCGGCGAGAAGCGGTGCGGCGAGGAGAGAGAAGTCGGGCGGCGGCGACGACTTTATAGGGGAGGGGAGGAGAGGGCGGCTTGGGTGAGGGGGTAGAGGAGGCCGGAGCGGACACGGACACCGAGGTCGGCGCTCGGGAGGCGTGCGGCCGGCGGTCTCCTCCGCGAGGTGGGAGACGACGCGGAGCGGGCTGGGCTGGGCTGGCCTGGCGCTGGCTGGGCCGGCCCAGTCGGGGAAAGATTTTTTTTCTTCTTTTTTTTAAAGATTTTTTTTCCAGTCAGACAAAATAAATAAACTAAAAAAGCAAAAATAAGATATAGGCATATAATATATCAAAATTTTCAGAAAAAGATTTTCTACATGGTGAACATTTTTCTAGCATTAAATTAAATACACACAAATTCTAATAATTCAAAGAGTGCTACTGGTCTAATAAAATGCAACAAAAATCATTTTAAAAATACCAAAATGATTCCAAATTAATTTTTCTCCAATTTTCTATTATAGGGAATCATGTTACCCTAATTTCCATATATTTTATTTTTGGAGAAAAATAATTTGAATAAAACTCAAATAACTCCAAATTGAAAATAAATTCAAAAGAACTTTGAATTTAATTCTTGAAACTCCCAACTCATATTTCATATAATTTGAAGAAATCATTTTATCTTCTCTCATGAAAATCATTGAGTTGCATAAAGTTCTAGAATCAGAAATATTTTTCAAATGAATTCAAATATTTTCAACACCCCTTGTCATTTAAATTAAATGGAAGAAGTCATGTCATCTTCTCTCCTGGGTTTTGTGGTGAAAAGAATTTGAATTCACGGAGATCAGAAAGCAAATATGAAAGTTTGGGAAAGTCCTTTTATTCCCTCTCATTTAACTTTCAAAAGTTTCGAATTCACTCACTTTCAGACAATCAATCAATTCTATCTATTTATTATAACATTCCAAAATTTAGAATTTTGGGATGTTACATATAAAATCACATATTTCTAAAAAAATCAGGGAGAAAGAGTTATCATGATCCACGAGACGGAGCCGCCGCCAAGCCTTGTTCTTCCTCGAGAGGGCAGATCTGGAGTCTGTTTGGGGCTCCAGAAAGGGGGATCTTCGTTCTTCGTCATCACCAACCCATCTCCATAGCCAATTCCATGATGCTCCCCATCGGGAGTGAGTAATTCCTTCGTAGGCTTGCTGGTCGATGAGGAGTTGGATGAGATTCATCATGTAATCGAGTTAGTTTTGTTAGGGCCTGATCCCTAGTATCCACTATGTTCTTAGATTGATGTTTCTATGACTTTGCTATGCTTAATGCTTGTCACTTTGGGCCCAGGTGCCATGAACTCAGATCTGAACCGTTTATGAATTCATCATTATATCCATATTTTAGATCCGATCTTGCAAGTTATAGTCACCTACTATGGTTATGATCCTACAATCCCAGAGTGACAACAACCGGGCCCACTCTCAGTGATGACCGTAGTTTGAGGAGTTCATGTATTCACTATGTGTTAATGCTTTGTTCTGGTTCTCTATTAAATGGAGGCCTTAATATCCCTTAGTTTCCAATATGGACCCAGCTGCCACGGGAGGGTAGGACAAAATATGTCATGCAAGTATTTTTAATAAAGCACGTATGATTATTTACGGAATACATGCCCACATTATATCAATGAACTGGAGCTAGTGCCATATCGCCCTAGGTTATAACTGTCTCATGATGAATATCATCCAACAAGTCACTGATCCAATGCCTACGAATTTATCCTATATTGTTTCTGCTAAGTTACTACTGCTATCATCACTGTTACACTAGCTACAAAAATACTGCTATCACTATTACCGTTACCGTTACTGCTGTCACTACTATCAAAACTATCAAACTACTTTGCTACTAATCACTTTACTGTAGATAATTAATCCCCATGTGTGGTTGAATTGACAACTCAGCTGCTAATACCTTCAAATATTCTTTGGCTCCCCTTGTGTCGAATCTATAAATTTGGGTTAAATACTTACCCTCGAAAACTGTTGCGATCCCCTATACTTGTGGGTTATCAAATATGAACTCCTTCATCCAGACACCTTCATTTGCTACTTCCGAAGCAGCTATGTACTCCGCTTCACACGTAGATCCTGCCACGATGCTTTGCTTGGAACTGCATCAACTGACAGCTCCACCATTCAATATAAATATGTATCCGGTTTGAGACTTAGAGTCATTCGGATTAGTGTCAAAGCTAGCATCGACGTAACCATTTACGACGAGCTCTTTGTCACCTCCATAAACGAGAAACATATCCTTAGTCCTTTTCAGGTACTTCAGGATGTTCTTGACCGCTGTCCAATGATCCACTCCTGGATTACTTTGGTACCTCCCTGCTAAACTTATAGCAAGGCACACATCAAGTCTGGTACACAACATTGTATACATGATAGAACCTATGGCTGAGGCATAGGGAATGACTTTCATCTTCTCTCTATCTTCTGCAGTGGTCGGGCATTGAGTCTGACTCAACTTCACACCTTGTAACACAGGCAAGAACCCTTTCTTTGACTGATCCATTTGAACTTCTTCAAAACTTTATCAAGGTATGTGCTTTGTGAAAGTCCAATTAAGCGTCTTGATCTATCTATATATATCTTGATGCCCAATATATAAGCAGCTTCACCGAGGTCTTGCTATCCAGAAATTCTATATCATTTCCAATCAATAGTATGTCATCCACATATAATATTAGAAATGCTACAGAGCTCCCACTCACTTTCTTGTAAATACAGACTTCTCCAAAGGTCTGTATAAAACCATATGCTTTGATCACCTCATCAAAGTGTATATTCCAACTCCGAGATGCTTGCACCAGTCCATAAATGGATCCCTGGAGCTTGCACACTTTGTTAGCACCTTTAGGATTGACAAAATCTTCTGGTTGCATCATATACAACTCTTCTTTAAGAAATCCATTAAGGAATGCAGTTTTTGACGTCCATTTGCTAGATTTCATAATCATAAAATGCGGCAATTGCTAACATGATTCGAACAAACTTAAGCATCGCTACGAGTGAGAAAGTCTCATCGTAGTCAACTCCTTGAACTTGCCGAAAACGTTTTGCAATAAGTTGAGCTTTGTAGACCGTAACGTCAGCGTCAGTTTTCTTCTTGAGGATCTATTTATTCTCTATGGCATGCTGATCATTGGGCAAGTCAACCAAAGTCCATACTTTGTTCTCATACATGGATCCCATCTCAGATTTCATGGCCTCAAGCCATTTTGCGGAATCTGGACTCGTCATCGCTTCCTCATAGTTTGTAGGTTCGTCATGGTCTGGTAACATGACTTCTAGAACAGGATTACCGTACCAATATGGTGCAGAACATACTCTGGTTGACCTACGAGGTTCGGTAGTAACTTGATCCGAAGTTTCATGATCATTATCATTAGCTTCCTCACTAGTTGGTGTAGACATCACGGGTACGATTTTTTGTGATGAGATACTTTCCAATTCGAGAGAAGGTACAATTACCTCATCAAGTTCTACTTTCCTCCCACTCACTTCTTTCGAGAGAAACTCTTTCTCTAGAAAGGATCCATTCTTAGCAACAAAGATCTTGCCTTCGGATCTGTGATAGAAGGTGTACCCAATAGTTTCTTTTGGGTATCCTATGAAGACGCACTTCTCTGATTAGGTTCGAGCTTATCAGGCTGAAGCTTTTTCACGTAAGTATTGCAACCCCAAACTTTAAGAAACGACAGCTTAGGTTTCTTGCCAAACCACACTTCATACAGTGTCATCTCAACGGATTTAGATGGTGCCGTATTTAACGTGAATGCAGTTGTCTCTAATGCATATCCCCAAAACGATAGTGGTAAATCTGTAAGAGACATCATAGATCGCACCATATCTAATAAAGTACGGCTACGACATCCGGACATACCATTATGCTGTGGTGTTCTAGCTGGCGTGAGTTGTGAAACTATTCCACATTGTTTTAAATGAAGGCCAAACTCGTAACTCAAATATTCGCCTCTGCAATCAGATCGTAGAAACTTTATTTTCTTGTTATGATGATTCTCCACTTCACTCTGAAATTCTTCAAATCATCTGTGAAGGTCAGAAAATAACAATACCCGCCGCGAGCCTCAACACTCATCAGACCGCATACATCGGTATGTATTATTTTCAATATGTCAGTGGCTCGCTCCATTGTTTCGGAGAATGGAGTCTTAGTCATCTTGCCCATGAGGCATGGTTCGGAAGCATCAAATGATTCATAATCTAGTGATTCCAAAAGTCCATCCGCATGGAGTTTTTTCATGCACTTTACACCAATATGACCTAAACGGTTGTGCCACAAATATGTTGCACTATAATTATCAACTTTGCATCTTTTGGCATCAATATTATGAATATGTGTATCACCATGATCGAGATTCAACAAAAATAGACCACTCTTCAAGGGTGCATGACCATAAAAGATATTACTCATATAAATAGAACAACCATTATTCTCTGATTTAAATGAATAATCGTCTCACATCAAACAAGATCCAGATATAATTTTCATGCTCAACGCTGGCACCAAACAATTATTCAGGTCTAAAACTAATCCCGAAGGTAGATGTAGAGGTAGCATTCCGATGGCGATCACATCGACCTTGGAACCATTCCCGACGCGCATTGTCACCTCGTCCTTAGCCAATATTCGTTTAATCCGTAGCCCCTGTTTCAAGTTGCAAATATGAGCAACAGAACTAGTATCAAATACACAGGCACTACAACGAGCATTAGTAAGGTACACATCAATAACATGTATATCAAATATACCTTTATTCACTTTGCGATCCTTCTTACCGCCAAATACTTGGGGCAGTTCCGCTTCAGTGACCAGTCCCTTTGCAGTAGAAGCACTCAGTTTCAGGCTTGGGTCCAGACTTGGGCTTCTTCCCAGGAGTGACAACTTGCTTACCATTCTTCTTGAAGTTCCCCTTCTTTCCCCTGCCCTTTTTCTTGAAACTAGTGGTCTTGTTAACCATCAACACTTGATGCTCTTTCTTGATTTCTACCTCCGCAGCTTTGAGCGTAGCGAAGAGCTCGGGAATTTTCTTATCCATCCCTTGCATATTATAGTTCATCACGAAGCCTTTGTAGCTTGGTGGCAGTGATTGAAGAACTCTGTCAATAACACTATCGTCCGGAAGATTAACTCCCAGCTGAGTCAAGTGGTTATGATACCTAGACATTCTGAGTATGTGTTCACTGACAGAACTGTTCTCCTCCATCTTGCAGCTATAGAACTTGTTGGAGACTTCATATCTCTCAACTCGGGCATTTGCTTGGCCCTCCATGAAACCGAGTCTTCGATGGGCGATCCTGTGACATAAATGGCTTAGACTTTGTTTGTCATCTCGCGATGACCTGTCGTAACACGAAGAAGCAGTTGTTCACCGTGGCCTACCCCGTCTCAGTGTCGGTCAATGCCCTAGACCGTAGGGGCCACCGGATGGGTGCTTGGTCTGTAGAACCGGGCGAGGGCCATCAGATAGGTGCTTGGTCTTTATTTTCCTATGACATCACACATGATTTCCCATGCCACTTCCGGGCATAATTTCATGTGGTGCCTTGGAGATCAGGAATTTTCGGTGATGAAACCCTAGCAGAGCAATAAATTTCTCGAATATTG